>NC_044987.1:37227466-37329888 GCF_008728515.1 Papio anubis | reverse complement strand
AAATCAATAAACATAATCCAGCATATAAACAGAACCAAAGACAAGAACCACATGGTTATCTCAATAGATGCAGAAAAGGCTTTTGACAAAATTCAACAGCCCTTCATGCTAAAAACGCTCAATAAATTCGGTATTGATGGAACGTACCTCAAAATAATAAGAGCTATTTATGACAAACCCACAGCCAATATCATACTGAATGGGCAAAAACTGGAAAAATTCCCTTTGAAAACTGGCACAAGACAGGGATGCCCTCTCTCACCACTCCTATTCAACATAGTGTTGGAAGTTCTGGCTAGGGCAATTAGGCAAGAGAAAGAAATCAGGGGTATTCAGTTAGGAAAAGAAGAAGTCAAATTGTCCCTGTTTGCAGATGACATGATTGTATATTTAGAAAACCCCATTGTCTCAGCCCAAAATCTCCTTAAGCTGATAAGCAACTTCAGCAAAGTCTCAGGATACAAAATTAATGTGCAAAAATCACAAGCATTCTTATACACCAATAACAGACAAACACAGAGCCAAATCATGAATGAACTTCCATTCACAATTGCTTCAAAGAGAATCAAATACCTAGGAATCCAACTGACAAGGGATGTAAAGGACCTCTTCAAGGAGAACTACAAACCACTGCTCAGTGAAATAAAAGAGGACACAAACAAATGGAAGAACATACCATGCTCATGGATAGGAAGAATCAATATCGTGAAAATGGCCATACTGCCCAAGGTAATTTATAGATTCAATGCCATCCCCATCAAGCTACCAATGAGTTTCTTCACAGAATTGGAAAAAACTGCTTTAAAGTTCATATGGAACCAAAAAAGAGCCCGCATCTCCAAGACAATCCTAAGTCAAAAGAACAAAGCTGGAGGCATCACGCTACCTGACTTCAAACTATACTACAAGGCTACAGTAACCAAAACAGCATGGTACTGGTACCAAAACAGAGATATAGACCAATGGAACAGAACAGAGTCCTCAGAAATAATACCACACATCTACAGCCATCTGATCTTTGACAAACCTGAGAGAAACAAGAAATGGGGAAAGGATTCCCTATTTAATAAATGGTGCTGGGAAAATTGGCTAGCCATAAGTAGAAAGCTGAAAATGGATCCTTTCCTTACTCCTTATACGAAAATTAATTCAAGATGGATTAGAGACTTAAATGTTAGACCTAATACCATAAAAATCCTAGAGGAAAACCTAGGTAGTACCATTCAGGACATAGGCATGGGCAAAGACTTCATGTCTAAAACACCAAAAGCAACGGCAGCAAAAGCCAAAATTGACAAATGGGATCTCATTAAACTAAAGAGCTTCTGCACAGCAAAAGAAACTACCATCAGAGTGAACAGGCAACCTACAGAATGGGAGAAAATTTTTGCAATCTACTCATCTGACAAAGGGCTAATATCCAGAACCTACAAAGAACTCAAACAAATTTACAAGAAAAAAACAAACAACCCCATCAAAAAGTGGGCAAAGGATATGAATAGACATTTCTCAAAAGAAGACATTCATACAGCCAACAAACACATGAAAAAATGCTCATCATCACTGGCCATCAGAGAAATGCAAATCAAAACCACAATGAGATACCATCTCACACCAGTTAGAATGGCGATCATTAAAAAGTCAGGAAACAACAGGTGCTGGAGAGGATGTGGAGAAATAGGAACACTTTTACACTGTTGGTGGGATTGTAAACTAGTTCAACCATTATGGAAAACAGTATGGCGATTCCTCAAGGATCTAGAACTAGATGTACCATATGACCCAGCCATCCCATTACTGGGTATATACCCAAAGGATTATAAATTATGCTGCTCTAAAGACACATGCACACGTATGTTTATTGCAGCACTATTCACAATAGCAAAGACTTGGAATCAACCCAAATGTCCATCAGTAACAGATTGGATTAAGAAAATGTGGCACATATACACCATGGAATACTATGCAGCCATCAAAAAGGATGAGTTTGTGTCCTTTGTAGGGACATGGATGCAGCTGGAATCCATCATTCTTAGCAAACTATCACAAGAACAGAAAACCAAACACCGCATGTTCTCACTCATAGGTGGGAACTGAACAATGAGATCACTTGGACTTGGGAAGGGGAACATCACACACCGGGGCCTATCATGGGGAGGGGGGAGGGGGGAGGGATTGCATTGGGAGTTATACCTGATGTAAATGACGAGTTGATGGGTGCAGCACACCAACAAAGCACAAGTATACATATGTAACAAACCTGCACGTTATGCACATGTACCCTACAACTTACAGTATAATAATAATAAATAAATTTAAAAAAAAAAAAAAAAAGAAAAAAAAAAAAAAAAAAAAAAGAAAAAAAGGAAAAATAAACAGAAAAATGGAAAATAAAAGCGCATGCAAAAAAATACCAAGAAAATATGAAGCAAATGTCCATAAAAGAAAAAGTTGAAATCACAAAATTCTAAAATAACACAGGCATTATAGAAACAACTGGTTTTCTGGGAGGTTTGGGTGGGGAATTGGAAAGAAAAAAACAGAAGGCAGAGAATAAATATCTATCTGTGCCCAAAAGGATTAACATGTTAACAAGTATTAGAATCCAACATGTGGGGCATACCTCGCTTCTAAATCCCTGGTTATTCAGACTGTGCTCTAAACTTGATTTTCAAGAATTATATGCATATTTAGATTTATTTATCTGATTGTTATTTCATATTATACTTGGAGAAAACAGTGGTAAATTATTATGTTATAATCATATACAAGAAGGATGAAATGGGGAGATATGAATTTGAATTTATTACTGGGGTATGGAGGTTTATCTATAATGTAGGTGACTAATACTAGAACATTGTGATATGATATTCAATGTATCCAAATAGTTCTTTCTTCAAGCTAATTCTCCATTTTCTGCATTTAGAGGAAGCATTGAAAATAATTGTTTTTTACAGTGTATTACTTGTTTAGAGTATAGCATTCTGAGGAGAGTATATTTTTCTTGTGGTTTAAACGTGTCTAAATATTTCTTTGCATCTCAAAGAAATGAAATCACCTCACACTTTCTTTTATCATAAAATGTTTTATTTTTACATAAAGACCAACTTCTGTCAAAGTAATGCAGATACAAAGCAGAAAGACCTTGATGCTTTTCAATTACATTGATTCTCAAATAGCTTTCAGAGAACACTGTTGAACTCAACAAGGATGATCTGAAGTCTATGCTTAGAGTTTACGTTTCTTTCAGGTCTTTGAGGGGGTCTCTTCATGACTGCTTGCTCACAAAGATTTACAAAAATACCAGTGAAATGAAATTTAGAACAAGAGATAGCCTTGGCTTACTCACAGTGGCAATGAAATAAACAATTCATTGTGAGGCATTCGAAGGAAAAGACAATAAATAGAAGACAGACTAGCTGTAGCCCTTTTGTCCTTTCAGGGTCTTTTTATTTTGAGCTGCAAATTTTTCACAGGACAGAATTTAAATAAGAGTGTGGAAGAGGTGTGTGTGTGTGTGTGACTGAAACAAACAGCTGAAAGCAGCTGGGTTGTATAATTTTAAGTAAAAGAATTTTACGATGTGTAAAGTTAAGAAAGCTAACCTATTCTCTTCTGTTTTTAATGTTTTCCAGACACTTTCAACTCACTCTCTCCCTAAATTCAGTGTCTTCCCTTGTGAAGGGGAGGAGACAGAAGACCCTAACTAAAAGGTTTATTATGATTAATTAATTAAAAGAACACTATTTAAGTACTTGGTGTGTTATATAGAAAATGCTCAATAATGTTAATTGTTGCTATTTTTTATAACTTAATATAGTTGAAACGTATTTCAGCCATACAGGAAAAGTTCAGGAATAAGAACAGTACAAAGAACACCATCTTTATATAGATTAAATTACTGTAAACATTTTACATTATTTTAATAAGTAAACTACAGCCCTTTACTACCGGATAGTTCTGTGTATTTCCTAGGAATGTTATATTATCATATATAATCATAGAACAGTCAAAAACTATAACAGTAATTTAATAGTGTTATGTCATCTACAGACTGTATTTCAATGTTTTCACTTGAGTAATCTCCTTTATTGAATTTATTTTTGTACCAGTGCAGAATGCAGGTCTTGTATTAAATTATCTCGTCTGTTTATTTAGTCTTTTTAATTCTAAAACATTACCATAGCCTTTTCTTTTTGGTCTTTATTACATTGTATATATACACCATGGAATACTACATAACCATTAAAAAGTATGAAATCGTGCCCTTTGCAGCAACATTGATGCAGCTGGGGGCTGTTATCCTAAGCAAATTAAGGCAGAAGTAGAAAATCAAATATTGGATCTTCTCACTTACAAGCAAGAGCTAAATCTTGGGTTCACAAGGACATAAAGTTGGAAACAACAGACACTGGGGGCTCCAAAAGGAGGAAGTGGTGGGTGGAGGAGGAGCAAGGCGTGAAAATCTTCCTATTGGGTACTATGTTCACTATCTGAGGGACACGATCAAAAGAAGCCCAAACCTCAGTACCACACAATTATCCTTGTAAGAAAACCTTCACATGTGCCTCCTGACTCTAAAATTAAAATAGGAAAAAAAATAACAAAAATAAAAATACATTATCTACGACTTGTATTCTATAAATGATTCCTCAACCTGAGCTTTCTTGATGTTTTCTCATCATTAGATTCACATTATTTATTTCTTGCTGGAGTAATGCTTAGTTGAAGTTGTGCACTTCTCAGAAAATCACATTTGAGGGCACATGGCGTTCTTTTGCTTCCACTGGTTATATCAATTTTCAATACCCCGACAAAGGGATGTCTGATTTGTCTACTGTATAATTTACTACATTTTCCCTTGCAAATAATAAGCAATTTGTGAGAAACACTTTTAAGGCATGAAAATATTCTGTGCTCACTGAAATTTCCCCCAAAGCTTATCATCCATTGATGATTCTTAAATTAACAAAATTTTACTATATGTTTGCAAAATGACAATTTTCCAATTATAGCATGTGCTTCACATTTTATTAGCTAGAACTTAACCACCTCCCATTTATAAATGTATTTATGTATTTGTAAATGTATGTACATAAAATTTAACTGTTAATTATTAGTTTGGGAGCATGGATTTCTATTTTTTCAATTGCTTGTAATTATTATACTTAATAATCTTGGTGTTCAGAGTTTTCCAGATCTAAACAGTGGATTCCCTTTAAGCTAGTACTTCTGTCCCTGTCACATGTCTTCATCATTTTTTTTTTTTGAGCTACTTAATTATGACATAGTAGCCCTGAAAATGTTTTTCCTTTAAGTGGGGAATGTGACTTAAAAAATCAAGATCTCTGAGTTGCTAGGTATGTATATTGTTAATGAATATATCTGTTTATAGACCCCTGCAGTGGTCAGAGATAGGGAATACATGCATATGTGTGTATGACCATATATTTGTATGTCTATATCTACATCTATACACATATGTGTGTATATCTATGTATGTGTACATATATATATACATGTGTACATGTAAATACACATTCAAATACATATATTTGAAGCCATGAGCTTACACCAGTATCTCTAAATTTAAATCTGTTTCACAAGGTTCTTTCTTCCCCTATTTTATATTTTTATTTCCCTCCTTCAACTCTGGCTCCCCACATCAATACATTTACTTATTTTCTCAATTATATAACATATCTGAAATGATTTGAAAATTGCTTTGTTCATATGACTAAAAAATAAAACGTTCTAAAGATGGCCCAGGGTTTGTTTGTAGTAGTTCCCTCCCTTCACTAACCCATACTGCTCAAGATTGATAATAATCACCCAGCCAAAGAATGCTTTTATAAATTACTTGAATTCATTTTTTCTGTTTTTCTTCAGTGTGTTTATGATATTTCTTTGAAAAGAATTCTTTGAATTAGATTCATTTGTAGACTTAATATTTTTAGTGTACAATCTTTTCAAAAAGACCCTCATGATCATGCAAAAAACATATATTCAGATAAATGTGTTTCCGTATCCATTCCACTGTTTCTCCTGCACCCTTGAAAGTAATAAATTTCATTGTTTTTTGGTTTACCTTTTCTGTATTTCTTTTTGGAAAGATAAGCAAATGTAATGTGTATATATTTTCTTTTCTTTCTTTCTTTCCTTTTTTTTTTTTTTTTTTTTTTGAGAAGAGTTTTGCTTTGTTGCCCAGACTGGAGTGCAGTGGAGCGATCTCAGCTCACTATAACCTCTGCCTCTCAAGTTCAAGCAATTCTGCCTCAGCCTCCTGAGTGACTGGATTACAGGCATGTGCTACCACACATGGCTAATTTTTGTGTTTTTATTAGAGATGAGGTTTCAGCATGTTGGTCAGGCTGGTCTCAAACTTCTGACCTTAAGTGATCCACCCACCTAGGCATCCCAAAATACTGGGATTACAGGCATGAGCCACTGTACCTGGCTTTGTATTTTCTTTTCTTTCTCTCTCTCCATCACCCTCCTCTTTTTTCTTTTTTCTTTTCCTTGAGCCAGGGTCTCACCGTGTCACCCAGGCTGGAGTCCAGTGACATGATCACAGCTCACTGCCTCCCTGACCTCCCAGGCTCAAGCAGTCCTCCTGCCTCAGCCTCCTAAGTAGCTGCAACTACAAGCACATGCCACCATGCCTGGTAAGGCTAATGTATTAATATAAATCACTTCATACTTTACTTTTTAAATTTTACTATATCTCTCAGAAATCCCTTCATAGTTGTTCATAGAATTGTTCCTCATTTTATTTTTTAAAAGGCTTTATGGTATCAATTTGCTTGTAGGTACCACAGTTCATTCAGTGGATCTTCTATGCTGGAATATTTAGCTATTTTCCAACATTTTGCAATCATCAATTATACAGAATGACTAACTTTGTGCATATGTATTTTTCTATTTTTGGAGGTGTTCCTAGTATATTCTTAGAACTGAAATTTCTGAGTCAAAAGATAAATATGTATGCAGTTGTGTAAAAGATTGCCAAACTCCTCTCCATATGGATTGTATCAATTTGCAATCCCACCAGCACTGTATGAGAGTTCATGTTTCGCTTTGTTTGCACCAACAGTGTACTATCAAGCTTTTGAGTCATTGCCAATTTGGTGGGTTATGATACAATGTTTACAGAAAACTTGTGAAGTAAGCGTTATTATATGTGTAACACAGATAAGGAATAATATTACATAATGTGCAAAGACATTATTTAATGTTCTAAGGCTCCATAGTAAGTAACTAGTAAAAATTAAATTTAGCCCTTCATCGGTCTTCCAAGCTTTTATTTTATTGAAAAGAAACTAGAGATTTAGTCTTTTTCACAATTTCACAGAAAAGTGTTCAACATAGAATTGCATGATAATAGTTCATGTCAACTGAAAAATAAAGACACTAGTTTCCAAGAAAAAACAGGAAGTCATTCTTAATATGTCAAAAATTATAAAAATTGGTAATTTGAAGGGGATGAATCAGAGGCTTAGTGATGATAACAGAAACACAAAAATAATAAAATTAGATTGGCCATATAATTAATTGTTCATCCATGATCTCTTTGAGAGTAAAGGAGGACTAATAGAATATTTAAAGTGATATTCATATAGTTCTAATATTTTGAAATATTTATTGACCAACACATTTATATGTCAATGGACATATAAAATAATTCTATCCAACAAGTACTTTCAAAAATAAAATTATTTCTAAAGTATAAAAATAGCTAAATCCAAGCATTTTATTGTGAGTAAAAAGGTTTTCTATTGATTATATGAACATTAAAAGTAACAGAAGCAGTATAGTTATTTTTTGATGTATATTTACATATTTTATAAGTATATTAACTTATGAAATGTCTCTAATACCATGTTACATGTTTTTCACTAAAGACTATATTTTTCAACCTGATATTTTAATTTTATTTTGTTGGTGCAAAAGTAATTGCTGTTTTTGTCATTACTTTTAGTGGCAAAAACCGCAATTACTTTGGCAACAACCTAATACATTTATCAAAATTGCCTGCATTATTTTTATGGCAAAAAGCAGTTAATAAATACATTTGAAATTGTTGATACTATCAACTGACCCTCTCTGTCTATGTTAATATTTCAAAGTGAAGAAACACAGTGTATTCAGTAAGCTCAGAAAAAATTCTGCTACGTAAAAAAACCTCTTAATTGTAATTTTTTAAATTGAAATGTGTAAACATAGTGGTTCAAATATTTTCGCAGATATTTTCTTGCTTTATTTCAGAGCAATTTTCCGAATTAGTTTTTTTAAAGGACAAAACACATCAAATGTGTTGTCTGTATTTATGACTCTTTTGAATATTTTACTCAGCATAGATACTCTAAAATAATAGATCTCAGCTTCATTCTTGTTGTGCAGAATATAAAGGAGTCTTTCCAAAAGTTGACGTACCCAAAGCCTACCTATAGAATTGAACTCTTATTATTTAATTTTCTTTTTATAAGAACACATTTTATTGCCTATTTGCAAATCTAGTTATAATAATTTGAAGTGGCTAAGAGCTTCAAATATTGAACTTTTGTGACATTCTATTTGTTGAATATTTTACAGATTTCTCATTGATTTCTAACAAAATAAACTAACATATTGAATTAATTAATCACCCCAATCCTATACCATTGTAGAACACATAGACTGATTTACAAAATGGTCATTTAAAGGTTCAGAATTTCTAAAATCCTATTGATTAAGGACAGTAAGGAAAAGTACTTTTTATTTTTTTATTTTTATTTTTTTTTTTTGAGACGGAGTCTTGCTCTGTCACAGGCCGGAGTGCAGTGCTAAACTCCGCCCACTGCAAGCCCAACCCGGTTCACGCATTCCTCCTGCCTCAGCCTCCTAGTAGCTGGGACTACAGGCACCACTGCCTGCCAATTTTTTCATTTTTAGTAGAGATGGGGTTTCACCATGGTCTCTGATCTCCTGACTCAGGATCCACTCCGCCTCGGCCTCCCAAAGTGCTGGGATTACAGGCGGAGCCACTGCCAGCCAAGGCCGGAAAGCATTTTAAATGTATATTCAATTTCTGATGATCACTGTACCTTTGTAGTTGTTTTGGTATATGTAAAATTTATCAGCTATAGCATCTATTTAGTTGGATAGGACATCGGAACTTGTTTGGATGTAATATTGAATTAGGTATATTTTACAAAGACTTTGAAGTGTATTTCTGTCACAGAGGTTTGTTAATTTAGACAAAACATTGGATCTACCATGATGCTGTATTCCACCAATATTTGTATTTGCATTATACTATTTAAAGTATTTTTATCTTCGATATTGATAATTTTAACTTAATTTACAATAGCACTTACTGGCATAAAAACAGAAATATAGACCAATGGAACAGAATAGAGAACCTAGTAATAATCCACATATCTATAGCCAAATTATTTTTGATAAAAGCATCAAGAACATACACTGGAGAAATGACAGCCTTTTCAAAAAATGGCACTTGGAAGACTGTATATTTATATGTGTAAGAAGGAAACTAGATCCCAATGGCTTACCTTAGACAAAAATCAATTCAAAATAGATGAAAGATCAAAATGTAAGACCCAAAACTATAAATCTCCTAGAAGTAAACATAGGGGAAATTCCTTAGGACGTTGGTCTGGGAAGAGACTTTATGAATAAGACCTCAAAAGCACAGGCAACAAAAATAAAAATAAACCAATGGCATTATATCAAACACAAAGCTTCTGCAGAGCAAAGGAAACAATCAACAGAGTGAAAAGAAAACCTACATAATGGAAGAAAATATTTGCAAACCATTCACCTGACAGGGATTAATATCCAGAATATACAGGAAGTTCAAACATCTCAACAGCAAAAAATAAGAAAGTCAAATTAAAAAACTGACCAATGATCTGAGCAAACATTTCTCAAAAGAATACATGCCAGTGGCCAAGATATATATGAAAAAGTGCTATCATCACTAATCATCAGGAAAATGCAAATCGAAAACAAAATGACGTGTCATCTTACTCCAGTTTAGGATGGCTATTATTTAAAAAGATAACAAATACTGGAGAGGATGTAAAGAATGGAGAACTTTTATACACTGTTGGTGGGAATGTAAAATAGTATAACCATTATGAAGAACACTGTGGAGGTTTCTCAAAAATCTACAAATAGATTTACTGTATTATCTGGCAATCTCACTAATGGACACGTATCCAAAGGAAAGAAAATCAGTATGTTGAAGAGACATCTGCACACCCACGTTTACTGCAGCACCATTCAAACAGCCAAGGTACAGAATCAATCTAGGTTTCTAACAACAGATGAATGGATAAAGAAAATTTAGTGTATTTATATAATGGAATACTATTCAGCCACACAAAGGAATAAAATCTTGTAATTCATAGCAATATTAATGGAACTGGAGGACATTATATTAAGTGAAACAAGGCAGGAACATAAAGTTAAACATCATGTGTTCTCACTTATATGTGAAAGCTAAAAAGAGTATGGATAGAAGTACAAAGAGGATACAAGAGGCTGGAAATGGTAGCGGGGAGGAGGAATAGGGCTAATATCCAGAACCTACAAAGAACTCAAACAAATTTACAAGAAAAAAGCAAACAACCCCATCAAAAAGTGGGCAAAGGATATGAACAGACATTTCTCAAAAGAAGACATTCATACAGCCAACAGACACATGAAAAAATGCTCATCATCACTGGCCATCAGAGAAATGCAAATCAAAACCACAATGAGATACCATCTCACACCAGTTAGAATGGCAATCATTAAAAAGTCAGGAAACAACAGGTGCTGGAGAGGATGTGGAGAAATAGGAACACTTTTATACTGTTGGTGGATTGTAAACTGGTTCAGCCCATTAAGTGGAAAAAATAGTATGACGATCCTCAAGGATCTAGGAACTAGATGTACCATATGACCCACATCCTAATATCAAAAGTATACCTAAAGGATTAAATCATGCTATAAAGACACATGCACACGATGCTTCTATTATGCACTATTCACAATAGCAAAGACTTGAATCAAATCAATGTCCATCAGTGATAAGGGACTTGATTAAGAAAAATGCATATATACACCCATGGAATACTTCATGCAGCCATAAAAGGATGAGTTTGTGTCCTTTGTAGACATGATGCAGCTGGAACCACTATTCCTAAAAGCAAACTATCATAAGAATAGAAAACCAAACACCGCATGTTCCTCACCTACAGGTGAAACTGAACAATGAGATCAATTTTGGACCCCGTGGAAGGGACATCACACCGGGGCTCTACTGGGAGGGGAGGGGGAGGACTGCACTGGAGTTATACTCTGATGTAAATGATGAGCTGGATGGGTGCTGATTTATTGACGGTGCAGTATAGCACATGGCACAAGTATAAGAGCATAGTAAATAAACCTGCAATGCCATGCAATATGTACTTAGAATCCTAAAGTATAATAATAATAAATTAATTAAAAAAAACATTGCACTGGTCTATTGGTGTTGATGATATTATGGTTGATTGGAGCAGTGAGAAAGAAATAGCAACTGCTGTATATATATTGATAATCATCTTTGTGTGTGATAGAGGGTGGAAAATGAATCCAGAAAAAAAATGTAGGTAAGGCTCTAGTTCAGTGAAATTCTAGGCAAGAAGCGGTGTTGAACATGTAAAAGATATCCCTCTAAGATGAAGGATGAGTTACAGACATCTTGGTCTCCTTTAAACCCCCAACATAAGTACAGTGCTTAGTGGGCCCTTTAGATTTTGAGGCAGTATTCCTGCATTTGGGTGTGCTATCTAACCTCTTTCCTGAGTAACCTGCTGCACCCTTTGGCCTTGAGGGCCTAGAATAAGAGAAACACAATAGGTTTGAGTTTCTTCCCGCAAGCTGCTTCCCACCTGATTCTGTATAAGCCGGAAACTGGACATGTTGCCCAAGTGTCAGTGGTAGATAAGATGCTGCTTTATAGCCTTTACAGCCCCTTACTATGTGGACTACAACACAGACCTCTTTAGCATCTTGGAGCAGAGCACTTTCATCTACTGTGGATAATTATTCCCTTTGAGAAACTGCCGTGGCTTGATACTTCCAGCTTCAGAAGAGGCCAAAATGCTCTAATTGTGACCAACAAGCTACTAGAAACTTGAACTGCCCACGAACTGCAGAAGCAACTGACCCATCAAGCCATAAAGTTTCAGGGAATGCACAGGGATACATTATCAAATAGTAGTAGTATATACGAGCTTAGATTTGAGTAAAGCCCTTAGCGTATAAATGTTTAAATAAGGAAATTCCCGGCAAATGCCATGTCCTCACCCACTATATTACTCACTGTCTCCCAGCCTATACCTATACCCATGAGGAGTTCTCTCATAATCAGTTGACTGAGGAAGATAAAACTCGGGCCTAATTTTACCTATCCTTGCATGATATACAGGAACTGCTTCTTTGAAATGGAATACAGCTGCAGAACTTATGATGACCCTGAAAGGAGTAGTTTTAAAATCCTGGACCACCCAAGAACACTTTAGTAGCAACCTGGCTGTCCATCTCTATTTGGAAGAAAAGAGAAATGGCTGGAGATGATGCACGAGCATCAATAGGCTGAAATGGCCTTCCCAGAGGAAAACCTAGGTGGTACTCCATTCAGGACAGACAGGTAATGGCCAAAGACTCATGTCCAAAACACCAAAAAGGAACGGCAGCAAAAAGCCAAAATTGACACAAATGGGATCTCATTAAACTAAAAGAGCTTCTGCACAGCAAAAGAAACTACCATCAGAGGAATAGGCAACCTACAGAATGGAAGAAAATTTTTGTAATCTATCTATCAGATAAAGGGGCTAATTATCCAGAACTCCATAAAGAACCTTAAAACAAATTTCATAAGAAAAAGCAAATAACCCTATCAAAGTGGGTGTTGGATATGAACAGATACTTTCAAAAGAAGATATCTATACAGCCAACAGACACATGAAAAAAATGTCATCATCACTGGTCATCAGAGAAATGCAAATCAAAACTACAATGAGATACCATCTCACACCAGCTAGAATGGCTTAATTAAATGTCAGGAAACAACAGGCGCTGAGGAGGATGTGAGAAATAGGAACACTTTTACACTGCTGGTGGATTGTAAAACTAGTTCAACCATTATGGAAAAACAGTGATAAGGACCTCAAGGATCTAGAATCCAGAAGCCCATATGACCTAGCCATCCCATTACTGTATATACTCCAAAGGATTATAGAATCATGCTGCTATAAAGATACATGCACACGATGTTTATTGGGCGTACTCATTCACAATAGCAAAGACTTGAATCAACCTAAAATGTCCATCAGTGATAGACTGGATTAAGAAAATGTGGCAATATATACAATTCATGGAATACTTCATGCAGCCTACAAAAAGGATGTGAGCTCCAGGTCCCCTTTGTAGGGACATGGATGCAGCTGGAAACCATCATTCCAGCAACCATCAAGCAAGAACAGAAAACCAAACACCGCATAAGTTCCTACAGGGTGAAACTGAAACAAATGAGATCAATGGACCCGGGAAGGGAACATCATGCACACCGGGGCCTATCATCAAGGGAAGGGAGGGAGGATTGCATTGGGAGTTATACCTGATGTAAAAATGATGAGTTGATGGGTGCTGATTTATTGATGGGCCAGCACACCAACGGCATAAGCATACATATGTAATAAAACTCCAATGTTACACACGCACCCTAGGAACTTGAAAGCATAACAAAAAGAAAAAGAAAGAGACTTGTTAAAAGAAATAAAATTGAACTAAGCATAGGAGGAAGGTGCCCCATTGTCTCTATAGCACTATAGTATGACTAGAGTTAACAGTAATATATATTTTCAAAGAGCTAGAAGGAAGCTATTGAATGTTCCATAACAAAGAAGTGATAAATATTTCTGAACTGATGGATATGTTAATTACCTTGAAATGATCACTATACATCATGTATATTGCAACATCACTGTAATCCATAAGTATATGCAATTATTACATGTCAGTTACAAAATTTGTTTAAGCTGGAAGAAAAAAAATCAGTTTGAGTAAGCTTTCAAAAGCCTTATTTTGATTTTTTGACGTGCATGAAAATATTGAACATTTATTGTCATAATTTATACTCTCATTTCAAGCATTTGGTAACACTAAAATACTAACACTGGCATCACCCTCCTATCTTGAAAATTCTCCTGCTGAAGGAGCCAGTGTGTTAAGAGCCATCACTTTGTTTTTCAAACATACACAAAAATACTTGGAATAAATAAAATAGTAAAGTCACTTTGTATCAAATAAAAAGTGCTTCACCAAATAATATATAAATCTACCTTCTGCACATGCCCATGTGATTTATCTTTTTCACATCCTTCTTATAATACTAACTTTTAAACTTCATACTGATACTTTTTCAGCAGAATTATATCTTCTCATAGCCGTATGTCAGGGATTTTGCTGCAGTCTCCATGGTGGACAGTAAATTTCAATGTGTTTGAATTTTATACCTTTATTGTCAGATTCCTTGAGAAAATGAAATTGGGCTTATTTCTAAATGAAGTTTTAATTCAAATAAAATTTTAGTTTATTCCTGCCATCAGAGTTGCCTGCAAAATAAAAAGTTATTTAAAATATTAAGATATATAGTTAAATATTTAAAGTAAAATGCAATATATGGCAAGGACACATATAGCCAAAAATGTTTAGACTATTCTTTCTACACAGTCTAAATACGGAATCTCTTTTTCCTTCTCATATTTCACTTATAAATAACTGACAACTTACTACAGTGTTCACTAAAAGAGCCATCTGGTGGCTTTGCAATATTGCACAGGACATGGCACAACTGATTATTAATGAAGTAACTGGCAGATGCACCAGCATTGAATATCCTTTCCACTACTGCCAGAGACGAGATGGAGTCAGCTATTCCTAGCTATTCCTGCTTGAGGATAATTTGCTTCATTCAGTAGGACTCTCTATTTATCCTCCAATTGAAGTATTGGTTATGTTGTATCTGTTACAGTTGTCTAACGCATCTTTGATATTTCAAACATGTTGAAGAGATAATTTTCTTAATTACAGGTTTCTGAAAGTAAAGAGACCAAACAAATCCCAATTTATGTTCACGTTTGATAACAATCATTTATTTAAAGGAAAATTCCAGGACAATTATTGAGTGGCATGGGATGCTGGGACAACAGGTATTAATTGAATCTGTCCCTGGCAAATTAGGATGTATGGTTGCTCTAAATGTAAACATCAATATAAATACCCCCTCTCTCTTACGTTCTAGTGACAATAAGGAGTATATAAAAAATAAATCCACAAGTGCACTGTACACACATTAATATTAATTCATCAATTGGTTCATTTGTTCAAAATTCACAAGGCGTGATGATACAGCTATATGGATATTAATGAGATATTATTCTTGTGGTTTTTTAAAAATGTATTCACAAATTATTCATTGCTCTTCTTTTCAACTGGTAGAGTCTAATCTTCCTCCACTTGAGTTTGGTCTATACTTGATAACTCATTTCTAACAAATAAAGTATGGCAGAATTGATGATATATGACTTCTGGGACTTGGTAATAAAAGCACTTTAGCTTCCTTCTTGCTCTCTCCCTCTTGGGTCACTCATTCTGAGGGAAGCTACCCACCATGTTGAAGAACACTCAAGCAGCTTAACAAGTAACTGAGCACTATCCCTAACAGCCAATGAGGAACTGGAACCTCCTTTCCATAGCTATGTACATGAGCCAAGTTGAAGACGGATCCTGATGACTGCAGCTGTGGTCAAATTTTGACTACAACATTCATAACAACCAAGTCAAAGCATATAGCTAAACTACTCCCTAATTCCTGATCAATAGATGTTTATTGCCTTAAGATACTAAATTTTAGGGTGATTTATTATACAGCAATAACTAACTAATAATGTTTTCAACTTAGACGAACTTAAAAGCTGGTAGGAGCACTTGTATATAAACATAAATGACTAAAATGTAACACAACATGTAAACAAAAGCTGCAACTTTAGAGAAAACAGGGAAATTTATTATCAGTAGCAGATCAGGGAAGGCATTATGGAAAAAGTTTGAGTTGAAGTTGAAGAAAGTTAGGATATTGAGAGGAAGAAATATCAGTAGGGATTATTATTGGTGATACAAAGATCTAAGCAAAGTCAGAAGCAGGAAAGTGTAGGACTAGAGTTAGGCAATTATGACATTTTACTTTGATTGCTATTTAGAATATATGTAGTAAAAGATAACATTATTGATAGAGGTAGAAGTCAGCTTCTATAAAGCTATGACTGTGAAGACATTCGAGTATTATTTAATCTTCATTTTATACATTTCAGGGAGTAATCATTACAGATACAGCAGTTTGTGCAAAATAAGTTCTTGATCTTAAAGTTACTTAACTCCAAATCTCTAATTTCTTAAGTGTTTTCCCGACAGCCTTTATCAGCTTAGCACAGTTTAGCAGGCTGTAGCAGCATTAGGAATTATTAATCTTGTGGAGTAACCTCAGATGTGAATCTCAGACTTAGTACATCTGTCCGTCGGAGTAGCATATATCAAAAGACATATTTCCCAGGAAGAAATAGCATTACTTGGGTGCTAATCAGGAAATATAAATATATAACATCTAAGAAAAAATAGGCCAAATCATCTTGACACAAAGAAACCCACATTACCAGGGAGGGGAGCAAATAAAAAATAACATTTATATAAAACCTATTATGTACCAGACAATGTCTAGGTACTGATATCAGGAGATTAAAAAAAATCTTTAAAATTATTGAGAGTAAGGCATGTAATCAAAAATAACTATTAATGAAATGTATAGGTATTCTGAGAAGTACAATATAGAGGCTAATCAAATTAATTTTGAAAAGAATAATCAAATTAAGCTGGCTCACCCAGCCTAGTCCATGGTAGCCATAACCAACATCAGCGCACACTGCTTGAGATCCAGATAATTGTCTTGCCACTGCTACCGCCATCACCCACAACATGCTGGCTGTCCAGAGGCCTGAAAACCAACATAGTCACCCAGTCTACTACTGCCACTGCCAGTATCTGGGCAAGCCACCTGGAAGTCCAAGAATTGGCCTACCAATAACTGTCAACACTGCTGCCAGTGTAAATCCCCCTGGGACACAAAAATAGTCACTCTCAGCTCACCACTGCCCCCACTCGAGCTGGAAGACTGGAATACCTAGCACTCTAGTCACCAGCACAGCTTCACGACAGCCTCCAATAATAACTGTATCCTAAACCATTGAGAAAAATCACAGAACCATTAATGCATTTTACAGTCAAATAAACCATACAGAGACTACACTATTGCATACATCTAGAATCAAAGCCAAATTCCCCTACCCAATGAAAACCACAGATACATCTTCAGAAAAAGTCCTACCGTATGGCAATATGTTCAAAAATAGGAAGAAGAGATTGTTTACACAAGATGTGCAGATATCAACATAAGGAAATAGGAAACATGATAAAATAAGGAAATGTGACACCTTCAAAGGAACACAATAATTCTTCAGCAATAGATCTTAGTCAAATAGACATTTTTGAAATCCCAAGTAAATAATTCAAAATATTGATTTTTAAAGAAGCTCAGTGAAATAGAATTCTGAACACAATAAGAGCAAATCAGAAAACAATTCTGGATATTAATGAGAAATTTACCAAAAAGATAGTTTTTTTAAGAAAGAATTAAATAGAAAATATGGAACAGAACAATTTATTAAACAAAATACAAACTATGTTTGAGAGCTTCAACAATAGACTAGCAGAAGAATCTCAGAATTTGAAGTAGAAGAAAGAATCTCGGAATTTGAAGACAGGCCTTTTGGAATAATTCAGTCAGACAAAAATATAGGAAAAAATGGCTAAAAGAGAATTAGCAAAGACTTTGTGACATTTAGGACAACATAAAGTGATCAAATATGCAAATTATTGGTATTCGCAGGGGTGAAGAGAAAAGAGGATTTGAAAAATCTATTTAATGAAATAATAGATGAAAACTCTCCAAGTCTAGCACAAATTACAGACTTTCAGATACAGGAGTCTCAGGGATCCCCAGGTAGATTGTTTTAGTCTATTTGCATTGCTATAAAGGAATGCCTGAGACTGGGTAATTTATAAAGAAAAAATGTTTATTTTTGGCTTATAGTTCTGCAGGCTGTACAGAATGCATGGCTCTGGCATGTTCTCTTGATGGTGGCTTCCCATCATGGCAGAAGGCATTGGAGAAGCCAGTGTATCATGTGATGAGAGCGGGAGCATGAAAGATAAAGGGAGTCAGTGCCACACTCTTTGAAACAACTGAATTTTGTGTGAATTCAGAGCAAGAATTACTCACTACTCCATGAGGTCAGCACCAAGCCATTCATGAGGGACATGCCTCTATGATCTGAACATCTCCCACTAGGCTCACAACCAGTATTGGAAGTCACATTTCAACATGAGATTTGGAGGGAAGGGAGAAAACATCCAAACCATATCACAAATACAATGCAAAACGAGTTTCTCTGTGGCATATTATAGTCAGATCACCTAAAGGCAAAGCTAAAGAATGAATTCTAAAAACAGCAAGAGAAAAGCATCTGCTCACCAATAAAGAAAACCACATTAGACTAACAGTGGATTTCTCAGCAGAAAACTTACAGGTAGGAAGTGGTATATTCAAAGTGCTAAAATGAGAAAGAAAACCTCTCAGTAAACAATACTATAGCAAACAAAAATATCCTTCGTAAATGAAGGAGAAATAAAGTCTATCCTAGAAAAGCAAATGCTGAGAATATGTATTACCACTTGACTGGCCCTACAAGAAACTCAACAGAGCCCAAAACTTAAAAGCAAAAGAATTATATTTACCAGTATAAAACACCCAAAGTATAAAACTTGCTGGTAAAGCAGTCACATGAAGGAGGAAAAGAAGAGACTCAAATGGTACCAGTATAGAAATCCACCAAACCACAATGACAAACAGTAAGAGAAAAAGAAAGAACAAATAATATGTAAAACCAACAGAAAATAGCGAACAATATGACAGAGCAAAACCAACATATCAATAATAAACTTGAACATAAACATATTTAATGCCCTGCTTAAAATATATAAGTTGACTGAATGGATAAAAAAAATCCAATTATATGCCGCTTATAATAAAATTATATTATCAGTAAATATAAATATAGACTGAAAGTAAAGGGATAGAAAAAAATTTTTGTGTAAAAGCAAACCTAAATCAAGTAGTAGTAGCTAAATTTGCATCAGATAAAACAGACTTTAAGTTAAAACAGTAAAAAATAAAAGACAATGCCATTATATAATTATAAAGAGAAATCCAGAAATAGGATTGATCAATTCTAAATATATATGCAACCAACACGGAAACACCCAGATTCATAAAAAATATTACTAGATATAAAGAGAGAATGATAGATTGAATGCAATAATAGTGGGAAATCCTGCTCTCAGTATTAGATAGATTAACTAGATAGAAATTCACCAAAGAAACATTGGATTTAAACTGGACTTAAGACCAAATGGACTTAACAGACCTTTACAGAGCATTCTATTTCACAACTGTAGAATATGCATACTTTTCATAAGCACTTGGATCATTCTCCAGGATAGACCATATGTTAGGCTACATGAAAATCAGGTCAGGCTGAGGAAATAAAGATAGAAATCAATAGTAAGAGGAACATTGGACAATATACAAATACATGAAAATGAAACAGTATGCTTCCTAATGAACATAAGGTCAATGAAGAAATTAAGAAGAAAATCAAAAAGTTTCTTGAAACAAATGAAAATGAAAAGGCAACATACCAAAACCTCTGGGATGGAACAAAAACAATGCAAAAAGGAAAGTTTGCTGCATTAAATGCCTACATCAAAAAAGTAGAAGGATCATAAATTAACAACTGAATTTTGCACCTCAAAGAATTAGAAAAGCAAGAACAAACCAAACCCCAAATAAGCAGAAGAAAAGAAGTAACACAGATCAGAGTATAATTAAATGAGAGGCCAAAAACAATATAAAAGATCAACAAAATAAAAAGTTGGTTATTCAAAAAGACCAACAAAATTCATAATCCACTAGCTAAACTAAGAAGAGAGAAGGTCCAATAAATACGATCAGAAATGAAAAAGGAGATGTTACAACTAATACTACAGAAATACAAAAGATTAACAGATTATTATGAACAATGCTATGCTCACAAACCAGAAAACCGAGAGGAAATGGAGAAATTCCTGGAAAAACACAACCTCCCAAGATTCAATTTGGAAGAAATTGATCTCCTGAACAAACCCATAATGAGTAGTAAGATTGAGTCAGTAATAAAAATCCTTCTAACAAAGAAAATCCCCAGACTGGATGTATTCCCAGCTGAATTCTAACAAATGTACAAAGAAGAACTAATACCAATTCTCCTGAAAATATCTTTAAAAATCAAAGAGGAGAAATTTTTTCCTAACTCATTCAACAAGGCTAGCATGACCGTGATACCTTGATACCAAAACCAGACAAAGATACAACAAAACAATCCAGAAAACTGTAGGTCAATATCATGATAAACAAATGCAAAAATCTTTAACAAAATAATAGCAAATTGAATCCAACTTCACATTAAAAAGATAGCATACTATCATCAAGTGTGATTTATACAAGGGATACAAGATGGTTCACCATATGCAAATAAATATATGTGATGCATCACATCAACAGAATAAAGGACAAAAGCCATATGATCTTCTCAAAAGATGAAGAAAAAATGTTTGATAAAATTGCTTTTTTCATAATAAACTAGGAATAGAAGGAGGATACCTCAACATAACAAACGTTGTATATATAAACCCACAGCTAATATCATAATGAATGGGGAAAAGTTGAAAGTCTTTTCTCTCAGAACTAGAACAAGACAAATATGCTCACTTTCACCTCTCCTGTTTCAACATAATACTGGAATTTCTAGCCAGAGAATTAAGTCAAAAGAAAGAAAGAAAAGAGTTCCAAACAGGAAAAGAGGAAGTCAGATTGTTCCTCTGATGATACGATCTTATATTTAGAAAAATTCCACAAAGAGACTCTCAGTTTTGACACATGAATTCAGTAAGTTTGTATGATACAAAATCAATGTACAAAAATTCAGTAGCATTTCTATACGTCAATAATGATCTAGCCAAAAAAATTTGCTTGTCATTTACAATAGCTACAAAAATAAAATACATAGGAATAAATTTACTCAAGAGGTGAAAGACTTCTACAAGGAAAACTACAAAACATTCACTGAAAAAACTGATGATGGCTCAAATAGAAAAACATTTCATTCTCATGAATTAGAAGAATTATTATCATTATAATGACCATATTGTCGTAAGCAATCTGAAGATTCAGTGCAACTCCTATCAAAATACAAATGTGATTCTTCACACAATTAGAAAAAAAATCCTAAAAATCATGTTAAACCAAATAAAGTCATAGTAACCAAAGAAATCCTGAGCAAAAAGAACAAAACTGAAGGCATCACGTTATTTGACCTCAAAACATATTCTAAGGCTATTGTATCTAAAACAGCATTGTATTGTTATAAAAATAGACATATAGACCAATGGAACAGAATAGAGAACCCAGAAATAATGCCACATATTTACAGGCACCTGATCTTTGACAAAGCCAACAAGAAATTCTACTGGGTAAAGGACACCCTCTTGCATAAATGGTAGTGGAAAATTGTATAGCCATATGCAGAAGAATGAAACTGGACCCCTATCTCTCACCATATACAAAAATCAAGTGAAAATGGATTAAATGCTTAAATGTAACACCAGAAGATATAAAAGTACTAGAAGAAACTCTAAAGAAAATTCCCCCAGATATGATCCAGACAAAGAATTTATGACTAAGACCTCAAAAGCACAAGCAACAAAAGCAAAAATAAACCAATGGGATTTAACTAAAAAGCTTTTGCACAGTCAAAGAAATAAACAAAAGACTGAAGAGACAACCTGTTGAATAGGAGAAAATACTTGCAAACTATTTATCCAACAGGAGGCCAATATCCAGAATATACAAGGAACACAAACAATTGAACAGGAAATTAACAATCACATCAAGAAAGTGGGCAAAGGACATGAATAGACATTTCTCAAAAGAAGACATACAAATGGCTAATAGGTATATGAAGAAATGTTTAACATCTTTAATCTGCAGAAAAATTCACAAGAAAAACACAATAAGGTATCATGTAACTTCAATCAGAATGGCTGCTATTAAAAAACCAAACATAACAGGAAGTGATGATGCTCAGGTAAGGGAGCTCTTATATACTCTTGGTGAGAATGTAAAATGGTACATCCACTATGAAAAACAGTATGGAGATTTTACAACAAACTAAACACAGAATTACCACTCAATATAACAATCCCACTACTTGCTACCCAAAGGAAAATAAACAATATATTAATTAGATATCTATACTCTCATGTATATGGCAGCACTGTTCACAATAGCAAAGATATGAAATCTAAGAATCCACCAGTGGATGAATGTATAGTAAGTATGCACAATGGAATACTATTTGGCTGTAAGAAGAATGAAATCATGTCATTTGCAGCAACATGGATAGAACTGGAGGTCACTATATTGAGTGAAATAAATGAGGCACAAAAAGACAAATACAGGAAATTCTCATACTTATGTATGGTAGCTAAAACATTTGATCACATGGAGGAAGGGAGTGAAAAGATAGATAAGACTGGGAAGGGTGAGTAGGGAGAGAGGGAGGAGGGAGTGAAGTGGGTTAAAGGGTACTAACATACAGTTAGAAGGAATCAATTCAATGTCTGATTGCAGATTAAGGTTACTATAGTTGACAAAAATTTATCGTACTCTGATGATGGAACCCTAAATACTCTGACTTGATCACTACACATTATATACATGTGACAAAATTTCACATGTATCCCATAACTTTGTACAGTTATTAATTTATGAAAATAAATTATTTCCATCACATTGCAAAGCTGAAAATATATAATGCACTCTATCTGACAGATATAAAACACTAAACCTAACAACAAATTTCAATTTATTTTTAAGTGAACAATGAAACATTTACGGAAACTGACCATCTGCTAAGACATAAAAATAATAATGCAATTCAGAGTTTCTTCTCCTAGTACAATGGAATTAATAAAGGAATCAAGAACATAAAGATAATTAGAAAGTCTCTAAATTCTTTGAAATTAAACAATATGCTTTGAATTAGCTCTAGGTGGCAGAAGGACTCAAAATGAGAAAACAGTTTCAAATGATAGATAATGAAGATGAGAGATACCAAAACTAGGGAGGTGCCACAACATCAGTATTTAAGAAAAATGTGGTGTTTTAAATGTATAAAATATAAAGAGAAAAAGGTTGAAAGTCATTTAAGTTAAATTCCATCTCCCAAAGGTAGAAAAACAATAACAAATCAAAGCCAAATTGCTAAAATGGAAAATAAGAAAATTAGGAACAGAACTAAAAGAAACTGAAAATAAATATAAACAGATTCAAAAAAATCTCAAATTGATTCATTAAAAAGATTAATAAAATTGATTGATATTTAGCAAAGCTGATGGACGAAAAAAAATTAGAACAACACAAAAATTACCAACAGCAGGAATTAAAAAAAAAAAAAACCCTTCAAATGAAAGTACAGATATTACATAGATGAGAGAACATTATGAATAATTTTAAGCTAATAGCTTAAAAACTTTTGTTGGAATGGAAAAACAGTGAAATACAACGTAGCAGCAATGACACAAAAAGTAAGAGAAAATCTGAATATTTTATATTTATTAAAAACCTTATATTTATTTTTAAAACCTTTCTAAATAGAAAATTCAGATCACATCACCTTAAATGGTAAACTCTTCCAAAGATTTAAGGAACATAAAAATTCTCAAGAGAAAAGAAGAATGAAAAACACTTTCATGGTGGTTTTAGAGGTTTTCATAAACCTCACATCAAATTTTGACAAGATTATTTATAGAAAATAAAATTGTATATCACTATTTTCATCAATATTTGTGTTAAATTGTTAAAATGTTGAGATATAAAACTCAATAATGTATAAAAATGATAGCACAACATTTTGTGGCTTCAGTTCAAGAAAGCAATTGTCATTTAACATTTGAAAACCTGTATTGCAATTCACGGCAATAATATAAAAAGAACAATTATATATAATATTTTGATATACACTAGAAATGCATTTGATAAGATTCAATGTTCATTTAGGCAAAAACAAAAACAAATTGGTAAACTATGAGTATAAGATAATGTTCTCAATCTGGTATAGAGTATATAAAAAAATCCAATATCAAACATCATATTCAATGGTGAGTTATTGAAAGTTTGTACCTTGGATGATGAAAAGATGCCTGCCATAATCCTTTTCAAGTCAACATTGTACTAGAATTCCTACAGTGTACAATAAAGTAGTTACCAAGGCCTTCATACTGTCTTGTCAGCCCATACTAGGCCTCAGAAATTTATCAACCATTTTAGCTGCCCCAGGTAAACAAGTGTTCGTGTCCTGTGAGCATCTTTATTTCTACAGATTTTAGGTTAATTAGTTACCTGATATTTCAATTATTTGATTCAATTCTTTGGTTCAAGAAAAGTTCTGTACTTGCATTTTGCCTGGATTTTTTCTTGCTATAAGTTTGAGAGTAATACTCTTTCCAGCTTTGTAGATTCTCACAAAGAAAGTGGACTTAAAATACCTTTATTAAAACATAGTATTCGATTTTCCAATAAGTATATATAAAGATACTCTACTTCAGAGGCTTTCAAACATAAATATGCATACAAATCAATTGGGAATCTTGTAAGTTTTTATTATGATTTTTTCCTTCAACTTTTATTTTAAGTTGTAGGGCACACATGCAGGATGTGGAAGTTTGTTACATAGGTAAACATATGCCATGGTGGTTTGCTTCACAGATCATTGCACTACCTAAGAATGAAGCCCAGCATCCCTTAGCTATTCTTCCTGCTACTCCCCTACCCCCAACAGGCCCCAGTATGTGGTGTTCCCCCTCCCTCCATGTGGCGGTGTGTTCTCATTGTTCAGATCTCCCTTACAAGTGAGAACATACAGTGTTTGGTTTTCTGTTCCTGTGTTAGTTTGCTGAGGATAACAGCTTCCAGCTCCATTCATATTCCTGCAAAATACGTGATCTCATTTCTTTTTATGGCTGTACAGTACTCCATGGTGAATTATGTACCACATTTTCTTTATCTAGTCTATCATTGATGGACATTTGGGTTGATTTCATATCTTTGCTATTGTGAATACTGCTGCAGTGAACATATGTGTGCATGTATCTTTGTAATGGAATGATTTACATTCCTTTTGGTATATATCCAGTAATGTGATTGCTGGGCCAAAAGGTATTTATGCCTCTAGATCTTTGAGGAATCACCACACTGTCTTCCACAACGGTTGAACTAATTTACACTCCCACTCACAGTATAAAAGGATTATTTTTTTCTCTGTAACCTCGCCAGCATCTGTTTCTGGACTTTGTAATAATTGCCATTCTGTCTGACATGAGATGGTATCTCATTGTCATTTTGAATTTCATTTCTCTAATGATGAGTGATTTGAGCTTCTTTTTATATGTTTGTTGGCTGAATCAGTGTCTTTTTTTTTTTTTTTTTTTTGAGAAGTGTTTCTTCATGTCCTTTGCCCACTTTTTAATGGAGTTTTTTTTATTTTCTTGTAAATTAGTTTAAGTTCCTTGTAAACCCTGGATATAAGATCTTTGTCAGATGGGCAGATTTCAAAAATTTTCTCCCATTCTGTAGGGAGAATTCTCCCTACAGATTTCTCCCATTCTGTTCACATCTTTTGCTGTGCAGAAATTCTTTAGTTTAGATACCATTTATCAATTTTTGCTTTTGTTGCAACTGCTTTTGATGTTTCCATCATGAAATTTTTCCTGTGCCTATGTCCTAAATGGAATTGCCAGATGATTGTAGGTAGGTGGTCTTATTTCTTAGTTCTCTATTCTGTTTCATTGGTCTATGTGTCTGTTTCTGTGCCAGTACCAAGCTCTTTTGGTTATTGTAGCTTTGTATAGTAGTATAGTTTCAAGTCAGGTAACTTGATACCTCCAGCTTTGTTCTTTTTGCTTACAGTTGTCTTGGCTATCTGGGCTCTTTTTTGATTCTGTATGAATTTTAAAGTAGTTTCTCCTAATTCTGCGAAGAATGTCAATGGTAGTTTAATGAGAATAGCATTGAATCTATAAATTACATTAGGCAGTATGGCCAGTTTCACAATATTGATTCTTTCTATTCATGAGCATGTAATATTTCTCCATTTCTTTGTTTTCTCTCTGATTTCCTTGAGCAGTGGTTTGTAGTTCTCCTTGAAGAGGTCCTTTGCTTCCCATTTTAGTTTTATTCCTAGGTATTTTATTATTGTAATGACAATTGTGAATGAGAGTTAATTTATGACTTGCTTCACTGCTTGCCTGTTTTTGGTATATAGGAATGCTTGGAATTTTTGCACATTGTTTTTGTAACCTGAGACTTTGTTGAATTTGCTTATCAGCTTAAGAAGCTTTTGGATTGTGGCAATGGGATTCTCTAGATATGGGATCATTTTATCTGCAAACAAAAATAATTTGACTTCCTCTATCCCTATTTGAATACCTTTATTTTTTATCTTGCCTGATTTCCCTGGCCAGAACTTCTAATACTGTGTTGAACAGGAATGATGAGAGAAGGCATCCTTGTCTTATGCTGGTTTTCAATATAAATACTTCCAGCTTTTGCTCAATCAGTATAATATTGGCTGTGGGTTCGTCATATATGGTTCTTATTATTTTCAGGTATGTTCCTTCAACACCTAGTTTATTGAGAGTTTTTAACATGAAGGAATGTTGAATTTTATGGAAGGCCTTTTTTGCATCTATTGAGATAATCATGTGGTTTTTGTCTTTAGTTCTGCTTACAGGATGAATTACATTTATTGATTTGCATATGTTGAACCAACCTTGCATCCTGGGGATGAAGCTGACTTGATCACGGTGGATAAGTTTTTTGATGTGCTGCTGGATTCAGTTTGCTAGTATTTTACTGAGGATTTTTGCATCAGTGTTCATCAGGGATATTGGCCTGAAGTTCTCTTGTATTGTTCTAACTCTGCTAGGTTTTGTTATTAGGGGGGCCTCATAAAATGAGTTAGGGAGGAGTCTCTTCTTTTCAATTTTTGGGCTAGTTTCAGATGTCTAGTAAAATTCACTTGTAAATCCATCTGCTTCTGGGAATTTCTGTTTTGATTGCTAGGCTATTTATTATTGCCTCAATATCAGAACTTATTGTTCTATTCAGGGATTCAATTTCTTCTTGTTTCCATCTTGGGAGAGTGTATGTGTCCATAAATTTGTTCATTTCTTCTAGATTTTCAAATTTATGTGCATAGAGGTATTTATAGTATTTTCTGATGGTTGTTTGTGTTTCTGTGGGGTCAGTGGCAATATCCCCCTTATCATTTCTGATTGTGACCATTTGATTCTTCTCTCTTTTCTTCTTTATTATTCTAGGTAATCATCTATGTATTTTATTAAGTTTTTTCAAAAAACAACCTCCCAGATTCTTTGAGTTTTTGAAGGGTTTTTCATGTCTCTTTCTCCTTCAGTTCAACTCTGATCTTGGTTATTTCATGTCTTCTGCTAGCTTTGGGTTTTGTTTACTCTTTGTTCTCTAGTTATTTTAGTTATGTTCTTAGGTTATTAATGTGAGATCTTTCTAGCTTTTTGATGTTGGCATTTAGTTCTATGAATTTCCCCCTTATCACTGCTTTAGATGCATCCCAGAGATTCTGGAATGTTGTGTCTTTGTTCTTATTGGTTTCAAAGAACTTCTTGATTTCCGCCTTAATTTCATTATTTACCCATGAGTCATTTGGGAGCAGGTTGTTTAATTTCCAGGTAGTTGTGTGGTTTTGAGTGAATTTCTTAGTCTTGAGTACTAATTTGATTGCACTGTAGTCTGAGAGACTGTAGGTTATGATTTTAGTTTTTTGTGCATTTGCTGTGGAGTATTTTACTTTCAATTATGTGATCAATTTTAGAGTAAGTGCCATATGGTGATGAGAAGAATGTATATTCTGTTTTTTTTTTTTGCGGGGGAGTTGGAGAGTCCTGTATATACCTATCAGGCCTGCTTGATCCAGAGCCGAGTTCAGGTCCTGAATATCTTTGTTAATTTTCTGTCTCAATGAGCTGTCTAATATTTTCAGTGGGGTGTTAGAGTCTCCTATTATTTTTATGTATGAATCTCAGTCTCTTTGTACGTCTCTAAGAACTTGCTTTATGAATCTGGGTACTCCTGTACTGGGTGCATATATATTTAGGATAGTTAATTATTCTTGTTGAATTGAACCCTTTACCATTATGTAATGCCCTTCCTTGTCTTTTCTGGTCTTTGTTGGCTTAAAGTCTATTTTATCAGAAACTAGGATTGTGACCCCTGTTATTTTCTGTTTTTCATTTGCTTGGTAAATTTTCCTCAATCCCTTTATTTTGAGCCTATGTGTGTCTTTGAATGTGAGATAGGTCTCTTGAAGACAGCATACCAATGGGTCTTGACTCTTTATCCAGCTTGCCATTTTGTTTCTTTTAATTGGGGCATTTAGCCCATTTACATTTAAGGTTAATATTGTTATGTGTGAATTTGATACTTTCATCATGTTCATCATGATGTTAGCTTTTTTTGTTTGTTTGTTTGTTTTGTTTTGTTTTGCAGACTTGTTTCTGTGGTTTTTTCATAGTGTCACTGGTCAGTGTACTTCAATGGGTTTTTGTAGTGGCTGGTAATAGTTTTTCATTTCCATATTTAATGCTTTTTTCAAGAGCTCTTGCAAGGCAGGCCTGGTAGTGATAAATTCCCTCAGCATTTGCTTGTCTGAAAAGGTTCTTATTTCTTCTTTGCTTATGAAGCTTAGTTTGGCTGGATATAAAATACTGGGGTGAAAATATTTTCTATAAGAATGTTGAATATTGGTCCCCAATATCTTCTGGCTTATAGGGTTTCCACTGAGAGATCTGGTGAGTTTCCCTTTGTAGGTGAGCTGGCCTTTCTCTTTGGCTGCTCTAAACATTTTTTCTTTCATTTTGACCTTGGAGAATCTGATGATTATGTGTCTTGGGGTTTGTCTTCTCATAAAGTATCTTCCTAGGGTTCTCTGGATTTCCTGAATTTGAATGTTGACCTGTCTTGCAAGGTGGGAGAAGTTCTTCTAGATGATATTCTGAAGTTTGTTTGCCAATGTGGTTCCATTCTCCTGTCTCTTTCGTGTACCCCAATGAGGTTCAATCTTTTTAGATATTCCCATATTTCTTGGAAGTCTTTTTTTGTTGTTCTTTTTCATTCTCGTTTCTTTAGTCTTGTCTGTCTGTCTTATTTTAGAAAGATAGTCTTCAAGCTCTGAGATTCTTTCCCCACTTGGTCTGTTCTGCTATTGATACTTGTTATTGCATTATAATTTTCTCATGTTGTGTTTTTCAGCTCCTTCAGGTCAGTTATGCTATTCTGGCTATTCTGGTTATCAGCTCCTGTATTGTTTTATCATGATTCTTACCTTCTTTGCATTGGGTTACAACATGCTCCTTTAGCTCAGCAAAGTTCATTATTACCCACTTTATGAAGGCTACTTCTGTCCATTCAGCCATGTCAGCCTCAGCTCAGTTCTGTGCTCTTGCTGGAGAGGTATTGCAGCTGTTTAGAAGAAAGGAAGCACTCTGGCTTTTTGAGTTTTCAGTGGTTTTGTGTTCATTCTTTCTTATCTTTGTGGGCTCATCTACCTTCAATTTTTGAGGTTGCTGACCTTTGAATATGTTTTATGTGAGGTCTTTTTTTGTTGTTGTTAGTGTTGTTAATGTTGCCTTCTGTTTGTTTGTTTTAACATCCTTGTCCAGTGAAGAGGGATGGATTAGGGTCCCACTTAAAGAAGCAGTCTGGCCATGATTCGGCATAGCAGCTGGGTTGTTCTGTTGGGGACTCCTCATTATCAAGACTGTCTAGACTCCCCAGAGGTGGCAGGCTAGAATGGTTGAGTCAACCTAACCACAGAAGTTGTGGCCACCCCACCCCTTATGAACTCTTCCATCTCAGGCAGTCTCCAGGCTGTTGTGCTGACAAGGTGGAATTCTAAGCCAGTGGGTCTTATATTGTGAGGTGCCATGGAAGTGGGACCCAGAAGGATGGTGCTTGGCTCTTCTGGATTCAGCCCCCTTCCTAGGGAATGTGCTGAGGGAACTCTCACCTTACTGGGATTCCTGGGGCTGGAGACTGTAAAACTCCCAGGTCTTTGTGTGAGCCTGAGTGACCACTCTGTTGCTATTGCCAAACAGCTCTGTGTATTAGACCCAAGGCTCTGGCGGGATGGGCTCACAAGGGGATCTCCTGATTGCAGATTGCAAAGATCTGTGGTAGAAGCATGTTTCCTGGATGGAGTCACACAATCACTCACTGCTTCCTTTGGCTGGGGGTGAGAGTTCCTTTGGCTCCATGCCACATGCCACTCCAGGGTGGGCTATCACCCCACACTGCTTTTCTTAGTTCTCTGTGGATCAAGTTGGTTGCCTAGTGAGTCCCAATGCAAGAACCTGGATATTTCAGTTGAAGATGCCAAGTTCACTCACCATTTTCTTTCCTTTCTGTGAGAGCCAAGGACCACAGATGCTGCTAGTTGGCCATCTTGGTGCCTGACCCAGGGATCTTTTTAAGGTGCATATTCTGGTTTAGTAAAGTTGAGATGGGACCTGAGATTCTGCACTTGTAACAAGCCCTCAGGTGATGTAGATGCTGTTGCTTAATAGGCCGTACTTTGATTAGCAAGGCTGTAAATCCTTAGTCATCAAGGAAATGCAAATTAATGCCACAAAGTGATTCTACTCCAAACACACACAAATGGTTAACAATATAAGAAGTGATAGTACTACATATTGGCAAGGATGTGGAGTAATAGGAACTCTTATCCACTGTTGGCAGGGAAAAAAACACCTTGGAACATGCTTTGCCAATATCCACTAAATATATATATATATCTCCAATTATCAGCAATTCCTGCCTTAGGTATATACTCCAAAGTAAAAAAGCATAACAAAGTACATGTGTTTACTAAAAAACATAGACAAGAATTTTATTAACAGTGCTATTTGAATTATCTCTAACCTGGAACAATACAAATGTCTTTCAGTAGTACAAAGCATACCTAAATTATGATATACTCACATGATAGACTATTATAATAATGAAATTGAACTACGTACAGTTAACCAGAATAGAAAAAAAGTCAGATTGAAGATTATATACATAAGGTTACTGGTATATAAAGTTTAAAAATGGCAAAACTAATTTATGGTGTTAGAAATCAGGATAATGGTGAAAGAGATTGTGCCCCCCTTTCCAGATGGCACAAGTTGGATTTATGGGTTACTAAGATGCTTCTAATTGGCTATCTTGGTCCCTTCCCCAGGGATCTTTTTTAAGTGCATATTCTGATTTAGTAAATTCTTGGCTCACTGCAATCTCTGTCTCCTGGGCTCGAGTGATTCTTCCACCTCACAGGAGTGTACCATCATGCCGGGCTATTTTTGTATTTTTAGTAGAGAAATGAGATTTCACCATGTTGGCCAGGCTGGTCTCAAATTCCTGACCTCAAGTAATATGCCCACCTTTGCCTCCCAAAGTGCCAGCATTATAGGTGTGAGCCACCATGCCAGGCCCTGGTTTTTGTTCTTCAATACATTAGTAAATATGCACAAATTTCCTACAGTACAAAATATTTTAAAATCTGATAACTGTAGTTCAATATAATTGATTTCTTATGTATTTTGTTTTATGAGTTTGAAAACCTTATTCTGAGAGGTTTATAAAATTCACCAGACTGCCAAAAGGGTCCATGGCTCAAAAGAGAACAGTCTGTTTCAGTTTTCCACTGCTGTGCAACAAGTCACCCCAAAACTTCACAGTGTGATGTAGTTTCTCTTTCCTTACAGAGAAACTACTGGCAGTAGTTTTATGTTTCTTAATCTTGGAGTTGGCTACATGGTTTTTGTTTGTTTGTGTTCTTGTTTGCTTCCACTTTATGACAATTTACCTGAAACATTAAGAATTTTGTCTTTCTCTGTAATTAAGTATAATTACATAAAATGTTTACTTAAAATTATCTCATTAATGCTAACTATGACAATTGTCGTAAACTACTCTAAAGAAAAGGGAATGAAGTCCTGAAGAGTAATGTTTTCCCTTCCAGTTTTACTTTAAGTAACTGCATAAAGCAGGATTAAAATAGGTATTTTTAAGTTCTTCTCTCTCCTTTGGAAATGTAGTTTTTTCAAAATAGGTAGCTTCTTTGATTGACTGCTACATTATCTCCTGAATTCATAAATTCTTTTATTCATGAAATATTTTGATAGCGTTATATTAAATTTCTATAGCATTTCATATAACTTGAAGCTTATTCTCTCATATTTTCCTATTTTTATATTTAAACTTTATAACACATCTGCAGGGTTAAAAGGGTACTTACATCAGTTTTACTGGTTTGATATTGTCCTTCCTTCCCCTTGCAGATTAAGATTTTTTTATCCAAAGGGGAGAGAGGAGCAGAGTCTGGGCAGAGTTCCATGCCCTCACTCCTGAAGCTGCTGTTCCCTTCCTGCAGGCCTGTACAATAAGGGAAACTTACTCAAGGCTCTCTCCTGTTTTCCCTTTGAGAGTGAATTTTAGGGCCATACCTTCATTGTTCTCTAAATGTTGGATCTTATAGCCTCCCAGAAGTGCTCAGAAAAGACTGGAAAACTAGCAAGTAATCATTGCCACTAATAACTTCTATAATTTATATATTATGTAAATATTATCTTAGAATAATATTTATGAACTTTAAATACACCTACAGAGTCTATGAAGTGTTAAGAGAGTATGGCCCTATATATCCCAGGATAGTCTATATCTGTTTCAGAAAGATAAATATTCTCTTTCTCTCTGAATATACACAGAGGTATTCCTTTCAAAGGCCTGAGGCACACAATCTCTGTGCCACAGCAACCTTTTTACAAAAGTTTTCTCCTATCTCAACCATCCTTGCTCCTCTCTTTTCCTGGATAAGTTGTATCCATTCTGTCTTCTCAGTAAACTCCATGGGCAGAGACTTTGCTGTCTACCCTCACACAGTATTTCTGGATCCAGCAGGGTATCTCATTACATGGCAAATGTCCAGTTAACTTTTTTTTTTGAATGAATGAAAGTAATGACTCATTTTTAATGAGTTTTCCAGTTTCTATAATATTCTTTTGTTGCAATTTAAATAATTTCCCACAACTCAAATAGACAGAAAATTATACATCATTAGAAAGTCAAACTTGCCGTGGAACTAAAAAATGTTTAAATCATTAATTAGTAAAGGGAGTTTTAGGATGAAAGAAAAGAAGTAAAAATCTCTTCAATGAGGGAAGATAAACTTCAAACTTGATATCTGCTTATGGATTTTGGAGAATAGCATGTCTATCCTGAACACTTAAAAATTATGAGATAAAAATCAGGAACTTAGAAAATGGTTTCATTCAGTTTCTTTGTCTGAAATTTTTATAGTCACATAAAAGGGGTAAAGCAGATTGCACACGTTTAGCTTAGTGGGTGTCATACAGTACCTGGTAATTTTGTAAGGGATTATTTTCTGTCAGGAAAGAGAATTACTGAAATAAAAATGGGGAGCTACCCAGTGGGGAGACAATTACTAGCTTCAGCTAGCAACTAATATAATTAGCATGCTTACAAGTTTTGTTTATTTGGGAATATACTTTTATTAATTAAATATAAGCCATAAAGGTGGCTACCTGGTGTTCTGTAAATGCAAACACCTTGCTGAATAGTAATTTGAAGTCTATTAACTTCTAAGACTGTCAGGCAGAAGTTTCATGATGAGTTTGCAAGATACACTCAAAATGGAAGCATCAGCTCATTAATGAAAGAGTTTGAGAGGAGTTGGCTTTACTGTGTTGAAGGTCATATAGAAAGGCTGGAGAGCCCAGCAGTGTTATCCGCAAACCACTTCAGTTCACTGTTAAGAGGACGTGATCAGTGTCAGTTAATCTTGCACAGCCAGGGAAAAATGCTCATTCGCAGCTATCGAAAGAAATGGTCTTAAATCCAAGACTACATCTTGCCACACATGTTCCAAGTGGGAAGTGTCATTGCTTTAAGGATGTGGATAACTTGCACGAAATCTTTCCATTACCAGCATGATTTTATTTTAAAAGATGCTGAAGTTACTTTTAGAGTATGAATTCATGAATATTAAATTTCTTAAGTTTTTTTAATTACTTTCAGAATTTATAAAGCAAAGTCATCATTTTCTCTTCCCTATTCAGTATCATTCCTGCTGTTGAGATTTCACACTGATGCCCTCTTATACATATTGCTAGAGAGAAAAGTCTTTAAGTGGAACAGCAAAGTCACTGGTGATAAAAGTAATAATATTAGCAGCTATTATTTAGTGAGCACTTAAATTGTTCCAGGCATTCTTCAAAGCCTAATATATTATAATATTTAAATCTCTAAAGAATCCTATACATGCCATTTCCCAGTCATCTATAAAGCTAGGTGTGGCCTTGTGATAGCTTCTAGCCAATGGAATGTGAGAGGAAGAGATACATGCTATTTCTGGGACAAAGCCCTTACGAAGCTGACAGGCATTCTCCTCAATTGCTTTTGCCCTTAGGAGGCTGGTATATCAAGAACAAGTCCCTGGGGGATGACAAAGGCACATGTGGGAAGAAACACATTTTCTGATTCACCATAAGAACTGTGGTTCATAATCTGCATTACTGCTCTGGGTTACTATGTGAGTAAGAAATGAACTTTTATTGTGGTTGAGCTCTTACACATTGGGTCTATTTTATATGGTATTTTAGACTACTCTAATGAGTACTAAACAACATCATTATTATCCTCATTTTATAGTTGAGGAAACTGAGGTACAGAGTTTTCAAAGTAAATTCATAAATTGCTAATTAGTCAAATGAACTTTTGAATCCCCACTGTCTGATACCAGAGACTGTTTTGCAACTACATTTCTATGCTTGTGACCACAAATCTGAATGGTATCTGGCTAAGTGATAGTGCAATGTGTCTGATCCAGAGGTAAGTAGCACAGTTAGTACATCACATAGAAACTAGAGGACTGACCTATTGCAACGGCTTGTTGAAGTTACCCCTGTTGACATAAAGAAGTTGTTGATGGATAAAAAGTAGGAATCCTTAGACAGTGAAATTGCTCATTAAGGGAAATATTTCAATATAAATCTGAGAAGCAGAACTTTTTTTTTTCTACTTGCCTTTCCTACTTGCCCAATGCATTAGAGGAACTAGCTACTAAGGAGAGTGGGGCAGGTGATGGAGATAATTGCAGGAAGAAGATCTCCAATTCTCCTGAATTTCTGGAACCACATATAGCTCTACCTAAACTGAAGAATGGAGAATAATTTTGGATTAAGTTTCAGATTAAATATTTTTTAAAGTATTTTTATGGTAATACATTGGCTGAGATTTAGAAATTGAACTTAGCCTATTCCATTAGCCAAAATATGAAAGCAAAGCTATGATGTATTATTACAGAAAATTTAATATACTATAGATTTATTGAAGCAAAGTTTAAAAAAATAGCATCCACGACGAACACATTTTTGTTCTTGTTCTACTTGGAATGACCAATTGCCTCAGTTTTCCTAGTTCTCTCCCTATTTTAACATTGATGTCCTGTGTCCTAGAAACCCTGAAGCTCCACATCAACCAGGACAGGTGTTTACTCTGATTCCAGTGGTTAATATTCCTTACCAAACTATTCACATGTTTTTCACCTTCAAAGTCACTGTCATCTTTCTCCAGTTTGCCTTCTCTCCCTACTTGTTCCTTCATGTTTTCCCGCTCAGCACTTACGATCTGCCAAACTGAAGCCACACGTTTACTAAGGATGCTGCTGGTCCATGACTTTATGCCCTTGCACATTCATTTTGGTGCCTCTTTTCTCTAGGGGGCCCCCACTCAAATATGCTGATGGTCTGTCAATACTGTCTCATCTTTCAAAGCTTAGCTTAAAAATCAACTTCTCTATGAACTCTTTCTTGATCTCCCCAACTCTCAATTGAATTGACAGCTCTTTTTTTGTACATTGTATGGACTTTTATTTCAGTAGGTATGACCTATTATTGTCCTTTTAGTTTTTACATGTCTAGATCTCCTTCATAAAGTGTGTCTCAAATTAGGATCTGTGGTGTAACTCCTGACATCTGCAAATATACTTTAAGTTTGTATTTGCAAGAAAAAATGTAAATAAGTATTTTTTTACCTATTAAGAACAAACCTCTCTTTTGCTGTGATAATTTGTAATTGAAATATATTTTCACAGAATAAAATTTTAATTTCTGTGTTGAGTTTTTGTAAATTTCAGCTTATGACTTTTTAAATAGTCCTTCCGATTTTTTTTTTTTTTTTTTTTTTGCTTTAGAAAGAATCTGGATGTCATTATATACATGTAAATTCCAGTGTAATTATCATGGCAATTGTTATTTACTTTCTACTTCTTTATAGATTTCATGAAGCTGACATTTTCCAAACTTCTCAAGAATTTGCCTGTTAATAACAAAATTGATAATGAATTTTCCCTCAATTTTTGCCATCAAATAGCAGAGATAATCCTGAAATAGTCTATTTGAGAACTGGGCAAGTCATGTAAGCTCAAGAGAATCAGCTTCATTACCTTTCATTGAAGGTGCTAGGACAGATGGGCTTTAAAGTTCAGTGGAGCTCTAAATAGGTTGCTACAAACAGTGAACCCATAGCCTTTGCTGACTGATATCAAGGCTTTGGCCCTGGATCTTGAGGTTGCTGGGGTAAAGATCCCACATATGCTTAACCCCAAGGAAAAGATTTCATAGATAAAATTATGGTAACATTTAAAACTCTAGAGAACAGAGTTTGGATCAGTAAGATGAGAGTAAAGACTCTAATTCCAAATAAACTAGCTATATAATCACGAAGGCTGTAATAATTACTTACAAATATTTGAATAGCATAAATGATATAGGTGATGAGCAATCTATGGGAATACATGCATACAAATATGCACACGTATACACATTAGATTTAGGGAACATAACAGGTTCTTTATATTCAGAATCACCTTTATAAGAAAGAGGGTAATAGTTTAATGTTGTAGGAGATAGATCTTTCAGGGAAAGCCTCACTACTTTCTATTAAAAACAAAACTCACATCTCTTAAATATGTTGAAGAAATTGTATCTGGCTTTGAAAAAATATTTAATTGTCTTTTTGAATTATAAATATGCTGACCATTTGCCTAAAGTTAAATTGGAAGCTTCCTATCTAGTTTGCTTTTTTTTTTTTTTTTTAATTTGTAAAGCTTCTTTAATGAATTGAACAGGATGTAGAAAATAAAGTGGAAAAGAAATATTTTGTAGTATACGCAAATACTATGTGAATAGTCCTGAGCAATGATTACTTTCTGGTGATTTATTAATTATAATATTTAGCAATAAAACTATCATGTCAGAAGTCAGTACAAAATAAATACTTTCCCTAGACTAGTGATTTGTTTTTTAAGATTACCTTAGCTTCCTTTGTCTGTAAAAGCTTACTCCTCATTATGACCATTCTGTTTTTATAAGGCAACAATTAAGAACAGTGAAGGGCCTGAGAGTTTACCCTACTTACTAGTTAGTAAATTAGCTTGCCACAAAAATTTTACGGATACTAGCAGAAGACAGAAAAATTTTTGGATCAAAGAAAAAGGACTCCATTACTTATAGCACAGGATCAACATGGGATTAATATTCATCTCCGATCCTGTTGACTCCCAATTCCCTCATGGGGTCAAAGTAGAGAGGCCCAAGTAGGTGCTGCAACATAGCTGAAGAATGTCAAGCTTAGACAATCAAATCTTTTATTATAATGGGTTGCAAGCAAATTTGCTGAACTCTGTTCTTCAGAGAAGCATTATCTTTGTTATACAGAATAGCTAACAGCAACAACAAAAACAAGCAAAAACAAAATGAAACAAACTTGACTATATAATCTGGAACAAAGGCCATTATTGCCAATCCTTTCAAATTGTTCATAAATGTGGAAAACCATGGGGAATTGTTTTCCAAAAGCAAAGTGAAAAGATAGCTCTACTAATAAAGGTATAATTATTCGTTTAGAAAAAAAGTTGGTTTTTTTGTTGTTTGTTTTTTAAAGAAAAAGTTATTTAAAACCACACAAGGCTGGGTGCAGTGGCTCATGCCTGTAGTCCCAGCACTTTGGGAGGTCGAGGCGCGTGGATCACGAGGTCAGGAGATCAAGACGATCCTGGCTAGCACGTTGAAATCCCGTCTCTACTAAAAATACAAAAAAAAAAAAAAAAAAAAAAAAATTAGCTGGTCATGGTGGCACGCGCCTGTAGTCCCACCTACTCGGAAGGCTGAGGCAGGAGAATGGCATGAACCCGGGAGGCAGAGTTCGCAATGAGCCGAGATCACGCCAATGCACTCCAGCCTGGGTGACAGAGCGAGACTCCGTCTCAAAAATAAAACAAAACAAAACAAAACACACACACGCACACGCACACACACAATTCCATTTTATTGCTTTCCAAGATCTAGTGAGGTATTATCTCTTCAAGAGAAAAATACTTCCAGAAAATACTCTTTTATTTTTTGTTATGCTATAAGAACTACTAGAACTTTGATGGTGGTGACGTTACACTTGTTATGATAAAATCTGTGTATTTTATTCTGTGTAATTTCCATGAAATAGAAAGCAATATTGTATGCTATAGAGGTATTTATTTAGCATTCTCTTTTAAAACCTAAAATGTAGATTACCAAAATTGATGGGTATATATATTATCACACTCAGATTATGCAATATAGTCATTAAAAGACAAGTTTCCAAATGATATTTAATATTAATATATGAAAAATGATCAGAGTATCATTAAAGTAGAATACAAAGCTCAATGTGCTGTATGTACCAATTTTGCACATATAGCCCATACGATTTTATACATGCAACACATACATACATATAGTATGTACATTTTGGAGTATAAATCTGTTCATATTAATATCTGTATGCATGCACACACACACGGTTAGATGAATATACACCAATAATTTAAAAGTGGGTAATTTTAAGATGTTTTGATGAGTAACATTTATTTTATTTTCTATAAGTTAGTTTGTAAATTTTCTACAATTTGTGGATAGATTGATTTTATAAACATAAAACAATAAAAGTATTGTAAAATCCAGTTGAAATGGCCCAGAGAGTCTATTTAATTCATTTCTCCTATTTTATAATTGAGTGAAGTAGTGTGTAGTGGCTTGGCCAACGTGGCACAGTACACCTAAGCCAGAGATAGACTGATTGTAATTCTCTTGACTCCTGACCAAGGGATTTTTCAATTAGTACTCTCTCATATACTTTTACTGTATTCTATATCCGAGGGACTTTTCACGTCTCTCTTGAGAGTTAACTTTTAGTCATGGCTTGAAAGCTCTTTGAAATTTGAACATTTATAAGTTTGATAGTAAATTTGTGGGAGTAAAAGGATGCCTGATGCTGGATTTTGCATCTAATGGCCAAGACGTTTCTGGCAGGCAGAGATCAGTCCAGAATGTCTGAACAGAGCTTCCAATGCACCTGAGGAAGCAAGACAGAGAAGAGAAAAAGACAGATTACAAAACTGCCTTTACAGTGGTTAGCAGATGGGACTCTTAAAGGATGCTGATTCAAGTTGGAAAATTGATAGACTAGAAATAATGGATTTAATTTGAAGTAACATAAAAATCAGTTTAAATAGCAGCGGGGGGAAACTTTTTAAGAAGTGCTGACTTTAAGAACCACCAAAAAATAGGAATAACTGAGAGCTGTAGAAATAAACAAAAAGATTTCAACTCTTGACCAAACCAAAAATTAACAAATATGATCTAAAATTTAGGTACATGAACCATTAAAAACCTGTTGAAAAAATGAAAAAAAATATGCAAACAAATATATATGGTGGAACCACAAGCTAGCCTAAGTTATTTTTATATATTCTTAAACTACATAGGTGCTAAGTTATTTCCATAAAAACATTACTTGTATTCTTTTAATATATTAACAAAATATTTTTCAAACATAAAGGGAAAATGAAAGAATCGCACAGTGAAAATGTACATTTGCCACATAGATTTAAGAATTAAACATTAAAAATTATAAACTTTAGATTTAAAATTCTAGATTTAAAAATATAAATGTACATTCTGTATTTAAAATATAAATATTTCAGCATATTTGTTTTCCTTTTTTTATTCCTGTTTGCAACAACTCTCAGATATCTTGACACTTCACCTACTCTATCATTCATCTGAAGAATATGCAGCTAAGAAATTAAATAATAATATCACTAGCCAAAGTCATCCTTTCTACTTCTCAGGTTTTCTTTTAGTCTTTGTGAATTGAAGCACATTCAGCATTTAGTTAGTCCACAATTAATAAAACCACTTGGTTATAACTGCATCAGAGGAAAGCATGCTACAGTTTCTTCATTCTGCAATAGGTATTTCAGTTCTCTGCAGATTATAAATTCTGCCAATAACTTATTCACAGGAATATCAAAGAACCTCTATATCTGAAAAGCATGTAAATTCATAATGATGTAATGATCTTCCATGGCCACTGAATGCAGCTTTACTGTGAGTTTTATGGGTATATGACTCTTGTCTTTTTCGTCTTGTGCACATGAAAATAACAGGCCTCTGTAGTCACTGTGGACAATGATGTAGCTTTGCAAGCTTTTATTATAATGAGAACTTCCTTCACATCATCATCATTTTCTTCCAGCTACTAAGAGTAGTGTATATACACCTTTGTCTTTTGTATTTTGCCAGTCTCTCAACTGGCATCCCAGTTGTTGGACTTCTTAATTACCTTTTCTAGTTATAAGGCTGTCTGTTAGCTCCTTGCTAGGACATGTACTCAAACAAACTACCACTGAATAGCTTGAAGTTTGCCAGGGCAGGGGTTCAACTTATCTGATGGGCCTTGGAAGCTGCAGTTGAGGATAAGGGAAAGGTACCTGGTCTCCCTGTCCCCTTCCCTCCCCTTCCCTCTTGTCTCCTACCCTCTCCTCTTTCTTCCTTTTCTCCCTCCCTCTTTCCTTCCCTCTGTCACTACTTCTCTTCCTTCCTTCCTCTTTCTCTTAGTTTTTATTTAAAAAATCAAAACTAGAAGAAAGCTGAAATAATACTGTAATGAACAACCACATAGCTTCAACAAGGTTCTCAAATATTTACCATGTGCCACATTTGCTTTTCTTTGAAATCTATGCACCTATGTGTGGATGTGTACTTTTCTTTAAAAGTTTGCTTCAGGCATGCTAAAACTTCATGAATTGGACATTTAATGACCCTTCATGGCTTCATTATGATTTTATTTACCATATTTATCACCTCACATAGTTCACATCATTTTGTGTATGATGAGAACACTTAAGATTTCCTTTAGCAAATTTCAAGTATACAAAACAGTACTATTAACTACTGTCACCATGCTATGATTTAATCCTTAGAATTTGTCCGTCTGGTGATTTTGCAACTGTATTCCATTGCCCCTGCAATATCAAAGCCATCAAGGGAATAATTTGAAATAATCCAGTCCTGTTCTCCTTTTGAAGCAGCCTTCTCCTACTTTTTTCTAGGACAAGTGCAAGATGTGGTTGCACTAGAGGAAAGTGGAGGTTTGTAACCTTTGACCATCATTTTCCTGTTTCTCACACATGCCCAGCCCCTGTACTGTTCTACTCTCTGCCTCTATTAGTTATTTTTATTGATATTTTCTCTTTGACCATGTTAAATCCTATTTGCATATATTTGTGTAAAATAAATGCAAATTAATAAAGGATATTTTGAGAAACGTAAGTGGTAAGCATTTTGGAATACTTAGGTGCCCTTTCAGCACATACTTTTGCCGTTTGTACTGCCATTGTGAAAAAACAAATTAAGATTGGAAGGTTTCTTTGTAATCTAACTTAGATCAGACACATTTTTATACTATTTCCTCAACACTTAGATATCCCAGTGAATTCTTTATTACTTTAAGAATATTTTGTAATGTTTTGTAGGATTTCTTTAACCTCTGATTGTCCAAGGCTTGGGCTTAGTGGTGAGAATATTAATGCTAAATAAATTAATCATAATAATTGGGCTTCAGACATAACGGCACTAAAAGGTCAATCAAACAGTCTCCATCATGGTGGCAACATGAATTCATGATTTACGTGTTCCTAGGGCCCTGATTTTGATTGACTTTTTTCAAACACATACTTTATTTGTATGTTAAAGACGTAAAGCTTTGCTGTTTGTTGCTGTTAGAAAGAAAGATCTGATAATGATAACATTTCTCTATGGAAATGGGAGTGAAGAAGATTTGTCTATGGAAGAAGTTAGCATATTAACAACACTTTGATTTCTTTCTTTAGTTGAATTATTTTTTTAGGAGTATATATAGACCAAAAACAAGAACAAACAAAAATTTCAACAACAAAATCAAACAAAAATGTGGATTCAACACTATACAAGAAATGCTGCCATAATTCACACCTCTATTTTTTGTACTTCCATTCCTTTCACAGCACTATATTTTCTCTTTTGCTTGTCTTACAATGTTGTAGGTTATATAGGATAAAACAAGATTCTAAAATTCCACGGGAGCTTTTGAATTAGATTTTCTACTGTCTTGTGTCTTGCGTCTTGCCACACCCAGTGGGAATTCTCCTGGGTTGTAAATGAGAGAGGGTAATTAGACAATTCTTTAAAAAACCTTGTTATACAGTACATAGAGGTGTGAAAACTTGAGATCCATAAAGGCTATTGGGTAGGGATGATCCTGGAAAGAAAAGCCTCTGAGATGGAAAACACAAGTTTAAATGATTTTGTATCACTTTCATCATTGAAGACACACTCCTTCAATCACCACCACCTTAGTCTGGCACAGGTGTTAATTATTGCTTTCTCCTTTGTCTCATTTAACTAATGAAGAACTAAGGCCCAGAAAAGTAAACTAACTTATCAAAAATCATAAGCAGTGTGAGAAATCTCGGAATAGACTTCTCTTACCTGTTACCTGGATGAGTATCTTTAAAACATCACTCTATTTAAGAGTTCGCTTCTTGGAAGGGTATAGCCTAGGTACCATTTCTCTGATCATGTTCTTCTGTTTACATCTAAAGCATCTAGGGATAGAAAGGCAGTACGGTACATAGAATTTAATAACATGGACTCCTTCCAGATTGCCTGGGTTTGAATATTGGCTCTTGGAAAGGTACTTTACATTTATGTTATTAGTTATCTCTCTATAAAAGAGATAATAAGAATTTTAACTGCCTCATATTGTTTTCATTAGAATTAACTAATGTAAAGCATTTGAAATTGAGCTTAGCATCTATTAAATGCTTTATAGGTATTACTTGTTAACATTAGGAATGCATGGACTTATTTTGATGTCAGTTTATGCCATCATTATGGACTGAATTTCCCCAAATTCATATGTAGAAGCCTTCATTTCCAATGTAACGCTATTTAGAGATAGGACCTATAAGAAGGTAATAAAAGTTCAAAGAGATCAAAAGAGTAGGGCCTTAATCCAATAGGACTGGTGATCTTATAGTAACAGGAAGAGACAGCAGAGATTTCTCCCTTGTCTGCGTGTGCACAGAGGAAAAGCCACGTGAGGACACAGTAGAGATGTCAGTCTTCTACAAACTGAAAGGAGAGCCCTTGCTGACAATCAAACTGGCTGGCACCTTGATCTTGAACTTCCAACCTCCAGAACTGTGAGAAAATTGATTTCTGTTGTTTAAACCACCCAATCTGTGTCATTATGTCAGCCATCATGGGGATTATTTCACATGGGAACCCCTGAATCTCTGTCTTATCCACCTAGACCAGGGTCTGGTTGCTACAGTAAATTTTTGCATGCTTCCTTCAGAAACATGCTTTTCTTTTTAGTTTTCCCTTCATATATGAACCTTCTAAGGTAATCTTTTCAAGATTGTGATCATGTGGGGAAACAAGTTTTGTTCTAAAATTTCTAGGGCTTGGTTTAGGTAGAAATGTCCTCCAGGCCTAATTGTTTTGAGATTCTCAAATTTGGGCATGGGTTGATAGTTTCTACATTTCAACACACTTCTAGAAATTTAGCCCCAAAACAATTCAGTGAGAAGCATTTCTTTTTCTACTGTGTTGTCACAATTAGGAAGACTGCAAATTCCTGTATTACTGGCAGATGGCAGCCCTGTGCTTCTAGTAAGAAAGAATAAGGTCTGAGTTACAGACCACAGCCTCCTTGACTCTGTACACTGATCAATGAGCAGGTTACTTTAGCAAAAAGTCAAATATGTGACATTTTAGATAGCTTAACAAAAATTATTGTTGAAATAATTACTAATAAAAAGAGGAGACAGTCTACACTAATGTCTAGTTTTCACAAGAAATATTCTCAAAATGGTAAGGATTTAGAGTAAGAAGACTTAAGCTTATAACCTTATAACCTGTGTGTTCCATCTAGTAGCTGCAAGTTCTTGAAAGGAGTCACTCTAAGTTTAAAACTTACGTAATCTGTAAAATGAAGAAAATAAGGACGTTTTCCACAAGGTTATTCATAGGAGCAACTTAGTGATTGCTGGAAAGTATTGCCTTTAATTTTTCCACCCTGGGTCCTTATTTTGAAAAAAGGATTAATTCTTACCTGTTAGGCTAGAAAAGTAGCCCAAAAAGACAGTACAAAAGTAAAGTGTCAATGAAATCTTCCTGTGTGGTTTTGAAAACAAATTCCTTCTACTCCATAGTGTGACCGAATCTGTGTAAATGTAAAATTTAAAGTTTAGGTGACATATTAAATAAAATGCTAGACTTACGTAGTAACATATAAAGTCCTAATACTGTATCTTGTACATAATAGGTATTCAGTAATTGGTAGCTCTTTTATTACTATATATACGCCACAGCCAGGAGCTTTACAAGGCTCATGTTGTTTCATCTTCATAATACCCTTTTAAATTTGTATCATATCTGCAATTTACATTTAAGAAAACAACTCTTGTGATAAGCAATGATGAAAAAGCTTGCCCAAGGTCACATAAACTGTAAATGGAGGTGCCAGAATTTGAATTCAAATCTTACTTTCTGTGTCACAAATGAATTGTGATTTAAAGAAAATTGCTTAATGTCTCTGAACCTGGGGCGATTAATGTGTCACTTGGATAGATTACTTTCCCTGGCTGACTACAAAATGATGCTGCATGTAGAAATTTAGGTAACTAAGACTCTCTACGGTCATATAATTACTATTGAAGGATATTGAATAAAGTTTTTCTATTGCCTGATGTCCCAAAGCATAAAACAAAAGAATGTAAGTGCTCCCATATTCTAGATAGAGCTAGTAGATGCTTCTTTATTAGGAGGTGGCCACACTGTTCTTTTTAGCTTCACCAGCAATACCTTTTCAGTCTCCATAAGCAGAGAGTGGGGAAGTTCTAGAAGAATGGTGCAAAAGTCTAGAAAGTTCTTAGGATTTTATCCCTCTTTCCCAGGCAAATGAGATCATTTGCGGAGATAAGGGGTGCTCATGCAAAAGTAAGACTAAAATCACATTGTCTGAGTGGGTGCTTGCAGAGGCACGGGAGCTCACTGGAATTCAATGAGAGCTCTGAAGAGCTTCAATATGCTGAAAGCACACAGGAACATACAACGTAGGATATACCTAAGCACAAAGACTGGTATCTGCTTATTGCCTGAGGAGTTTTGAAAGTGGAAGCTAGCTGGAATAGTTGGAGGAGACCACGTAGGTCACAATATTTTGAAGTAAAGATTTTTATTGCATTCAGGGAAGATAAAGAGATATCGATGTTTCTGTTTTGTTTTGCTTTTCAGAGAGACGTGGATGATTTAGCTTGGGATCACAGTGGCTACTGCATGAAGATGAGGCTATCAGGTGAAGTAGAAACAGTGATACCTTCAGAAGATTATTGCAATGAATGGTGAGGTTTGATCTAAAGTTGCAGCAGTTCAGATCTACATTTCTCTCTCTTCCCGCATTTTAATATTTCCTTGGAAATTAGATAAAAATAATTAGACATTTTGGATGACAATTATTACTAAAACATGAATAATAAACAGATTTAATGAGCTTGAGATGGGAAAAAGGACTATGTGTTTTTGTTTCCTAATGGGTGAGGAGCTTTTGATTTGAGGGACCTTGATAATGCCCTTAATTTTCTGCCAGTACAAGGGTAGGCATTTGTCATATTGTTGGCATTCTGTTCTTTCTAGAGGGACAAAAGAAACCTATGGTTGTCTTTAGTAGGCTAGTAAATTGCCCCGGCCTGCCCTCCAACTTCAAATACATAATCATCAAATATTTATTTGACATTTACTAAAGGAAAATGTAAGAACAGCATGAGGAATGGAGGGTGAAGATGCCTTTGGTGATAGCACTCAACTTCCTCTCCACAATTTAGGAAAAACAAACTTTTATCATTTCAGAATTTTTTTTTTTTTTTTTTTTTTTTTTTGAGATAGAGTCTCGCTCTGTCACCCAGGATGGAGTGCTCCCTGCAACCTCCACCTCCCAGGTTCAAGCAATTCTCCTGCCTCAACCTCCCGAGTAGCTGAGACTACAGGTATGTGCCACCACACCCGATTAGTTATTGTAGTTTTAGTCGAGACAGAGTTTCACCATATTAGCCAGGCTGGTCTTGAATTCCTGACCTCAAGTGATCCACCTGCCTCGACCTCCCAAACTGCTAGGATTACAGACATAAACTACCATGTCTGGCCTCAGATTACTTTTCGTACAAGGAAGAGTAGCCGATACCAATTGTTTTGCAAGCAGGTCACTAATTGGCCTCACTTCTTACCTCAATTTCCTACTGAAATATGCTTTCCAGACATACATTTTACTCTATTCTTACAAATCCTTTTCTGTAATTTGAGAGTACTGGTAACATTTTCAGGCTTCTTTTAAGTCAATGCTCGGAGAACCTGTCTGGTTATCTTGCTGTTTAATCTAGTTCTTCTAATAGTATGCTAGTTTTTGGCGATTTGCTTAATATTTTTGTGTTCAAGAAGGATGAACTTCACACCATTTCACTAACTGGTAAGAACAGACTGGGGCAATCAAAAATTTTAGTGAGATTGTGGCCATCAGGAAGTCAGCACTTGAAGCATTTTCAAAGGCTGTGCAAAAAATATATATATAACAGAACTGAGTTTTATTTCATTTTAGCACGTTGAGGAATTTTCCAAATGGAAGCAAGGTTTCAAGCAGATACTTCACAAAATCCAACATAAAATCAGGAACACTAATATGAAGAAAGTAGTTTTGAATGAAGACATCATGTTCTTTGATGTTGAGTATGTATTTTGCATATAGGATAGTAGACACATGATATTCAGATAGAAAAATTAGACAATGGGAAACATTTTCCAGTTGACCCCTTCCTACACACACACCATTCTTCTCATTTTAGACCTGCTGCTAATTTCAAAATCATACAGGCATTAAGGATGCTAAGGAGGGCCTTGCAAATTAGCCTCTATTATGTGATCAGAAGAAAAAAGCTGAAGAAAGTATAGAGATCATTAATCTTAGAATTTGTCTTGAGGTCACCTTTGCAGGAAGTGGGAGCCCAGATAGGAAGTGGGAAGTTTGAGAAACCTCACATTTAGATGTATTAATGCAGAAACTGATGGAACAAGAAATTTTTTCATCATCCATCACTGACTATCTGTATATTACTGAATTTTATGGTGAAGAAACCTACATTGTACCTTCAACATACCGGGCTTTTAACAAAAATAAAATACATGTAGCCTTGCCTTCTTTTACTCTCTGGTTAAAACAATTCACAGTGCATTTCTAGAAAGACAGAAATGGAGTAGTGACCAGTATGAGTTTGGAGTCTTTGAATTTGGCAATGTCCCTGACTTCCTTATTTATTGCTTCAAAAAGTTCTTAACTTTTTCCTCTCTGCAGAATTAGGATAATAATACATAATCACATTATTGTTTGAAAGATTAAGTGATATAATATTTATAAGTTGTTCAGCATATTGAGTAATGCTAGCTGTTAGAATCATTAGAGTAATCAATCAGTCATGAGATCAAAATTCTGTTTCTTTCCTAGTTAAGACTAATTGAATATTGTTGTTGTTGTTGTTTTTCCAAGAGGACAGATTAAAGGCTTTTAGTGTGTCTCAGTCACTTGGAAATAGCAAGATAGTTCATAAAGATTAACTCTGTGAACTGTAATTCAAGAAGCAAAATGAGAATCCACCAGAATCCCACACCTGATCCTGGAGTGGAGAACACTGGCAAACAGCCACTGTAATGGCATCTGGCTGATAAAAGTGAGTGAAGCCCAGTACATGAGAGAGGCAGAGTCTTTTATAATTCACCTTTGCACTGGAGATCCAAGTGACCCATGGTGAGGGAGAGCAGTTTGCTTCTCCCAAGCCCTGAAGTCAACTTGGGGAGAGGCTTGGGGATGCTGTGAAAGAAAGACATTAGGAAGAACTGCAGACATTTTCCAAGACCGAGGACTGAGAGCAGAATGCCATTTTCAATCTGGGTGCATACAAAGTCAGCCATTCTTTGGCAACCTGACAGCATGGCTGCACACGCATTTTAATCTCAGGCTAGAGATTGGAGCTCCTGCTCTGGTGCAGGGTAAGGGTTTCTACAGCCAGAGCTGTGGAAAGTGCCTCAGCAGTAGGTGCTGGAATTGTGCTCTCTCCTATTACACAGCCTGGGGTGGGAGGAGAGCTGCTACAGCTACAGTTTTTCCCTGGTGGCAAGATTTGCAGCCAGGGCGAGCTTGGCAACTGAGAACTGATCTGCATGAGACATTGCTGTGTGCCTCAGTCTGCTCCACTGAGATTGTGTTTTACTCCCTCGATAAAACAATACACAGTACATTTCTAGAGAGAAATGCAGTTTGCCTCTCACTACTTCACTCCTAGAGAGAAATCCAGGCATTTAGAACACCTGCTTGCCTAGATCAGCAGACTGAGCTTCCCAGCATGTTATGGACATTGATTGTGGTGCATCAGGACCTCTCCACTCCACACCCAGGCCAATCTCCAGACATTCAGAGCACCTGCTCACCTGGATCAGCAGCCTGACCCACCCCACCCTTCCTGTACAGAGATCCTGGTGCAGGGAGTCCCTCTTAGCTTCATGCCCAGGCAGATCCCCAGACATTTGAAACACTCATTATTCTGGTTCAGTAGCCTGAGCTGCCCTACCCTACCTTGACATAAGTCATGGTGCAGTGAGGACCTCTTTGCTCTGCACCTAGGCAGAATGTCCAGCTATTTAGAGCACCAGCTTGCCTGGATCAGCGGCCTGAGTCACCCCAAAACTCCTGTGCAGAGGTTCTGTTGCAGGGATCCTGTATTCACAGCATGCCCACATAGATCTCTTGGCATCTGGAGCACCCACACTCCTAGATTAGGAGTTTAGGCCACCCCCAATCCCTCTGCACAGAACTCTGGGCTGAGGAGGTTTCTCAGCTCCACACTTAGGCATACCTCTGGCTGTTTGGCAGCTACCCACTGGTTTCTCCTTGGCACTGGTGTGTCTGCCTGCCACTGGGGGAACTGTAGGTAGAATTGCCCAATCTGACCCCACCTTTGTGGCCCCCACTGACCTCCTGGGGCTGAGCAGGGAGTTCAGATCACTATGTATTCCACAAATGAGACATTGCTTAGACAAAAGAGAACTTCTGCCAGTAAACAAGGATCAAGTATATACACAGCAATATTGGCTGCAGCTGGCTCTTACCCACAAGCATTATCTACTGGCTTTTAGGAAAAACTGCACAGCCCATTATAAAACCTACAGAAGGAAGTGCATAGGGCTGTGGAAGCAAAGCCAAAAGACCCACTATGGAGGAGTAGAAGTGAAAGGGAAATAATAATAATATACGGAAAGAAAGAAAAATAAAAAATCCCACTTGCAAGAAAATAATCACAAAAATTAGAAGTGCCAGAGTATTCAGATAAGAAGGAACCAATGCAAGAATTCTTGCAACATAAAAAAAAAAAATCTGAATGTAGTGACACCACCAAAGGATTGCAGTAACTCTCCATCAATGGTCCCAAACAAAAATGAAAATTAAGAAATGACAGATAAAGCATTCAAAATAAGGATTGCAAGGAAGCTCAATGAGATCCAAGATGAGGTTGAAAATCAACAGAAATGTACTTCTGAAGCAACCCAGGAAATGAAGAGATGAGAGTCTGAAAAAGTTATCAATCAGAGCTTCTGGCATTGAAAACTCTCTTAAGGAAGTTCAAAATATGATTGAAAGCTTTATTAATAGGCTGGACCAAGCAAAAGAAAGTATTTCAGAGCTTGAAACCCAGTCTTTTAAACAAATCCAGTCAGACAAAAGTAAATAAATAAGAATTTAAAAAATGAGTGAAGTCTTCAAGAAATATAAAATTATGTAAAGTGACCAAACCTACAGATTAATGACATTCCTGAGAGAAAAGGAGAAAAAATAAACAACTTGGAAATTATATTTGAAGGAATAATTCAAGAAAATTTCACTATTCTTGCCAGAGAGGTAGTCATTCATATATAAGCAATCCAAGGAAACCTGTGAGATACCATACAAACTGAACATTATCAGTGCATATAGTCATCAGACTGTCCAAGGTTAATGCTAAAGGAAAAATATTACAGGCAGCTGGAGAGAAAGGTCAGATAACATGTAAATGGAATCTTAGGCTAGCGGAGGACTTCTCAGCAGAAACCTAACAAGTCAGGGGAGATTGGGGTCTTATTTTTATCATTCTTAAAGAAGACATATTTCAACCAAGAATTTTATATTTCACCAAGCTAAGCTTTATAAGCGAAGAAGAAATAAAATCTTTTTCAGATAAGAAATACTAAGGGAATTCCTTACCACTAGACTAGTCATACAAGAGATCCTTAGGGAGTTCTAAATGTGGAAACAAAAGATCAATACCTACAACCACAAAAACATGTAAGTACATAGCCTGGAGACACTATAAAACAACCACACAATAGAAACTACAAAAAAACCCAGCTAACAACTTCATGATAAGACCCAAATCACACATAACAATATTATCCTTGAATGTAAATGGTCTAAATGCCTCACTTAAAAAGCACAGAGTGAAAATTTGTATAAAAACACAAAACCCAGGCATCTGTTGCCTTCAAGAGACCCATCTAACATGTTATTACAACCATAGGCTCAAAATCAAGGATTAGGGAAGACCTATCATACAAATAGAAAACAAAACAAAACAAAAAAGCAGAAGTCACCATTCTTACATCAGACAAAAAAGACTTTAAACCAACAACAGTAAAAAAGGACAAAGAAGGGCATTACATAATGATAAAGGGTTCAATTAAGCAAGAAGATTTAATGATCTTAAATATATATGCACCCAACATTGGAGTAGCCAGATTTACATAACAAGTACTTCAAGACCTACAAAAAGACGTAGACTACCACATAATAATAGTGGAGGATGTCAATATCCCACTGACAGCATCAGACAGATCACCAAGGCAGAAAACTAACAAAGAAATTCCAGATTTTAACTCAACACTTGACCAATTGGATCTAATAGATAGTTACAGAATACTCTATTCATCAACCGTAGAATATACATTCCTCTCATGTTTACACATAACATATTTCAAGATGGACCAAATGCTCAGCCAAAAAGCAAATCTTTTTTTCTTTTTATTTTTGAGACAGAGTCTCGCTCTGTCTCCCAGACTGGAGTTCAGTGGCAGGATCTCGGCTCGCTGCAAGCTCCACCTCCTGGGTTTGTGCCATTCTCCTGCCTCAGCCTCCTGAGTAGCTGGAACCACAGGTGCCCGCCACCATGCCTGGCTATTTTTTAAAAAAATTTTAATATAGACAGGGTTTCACCATATTAGCCAGGATGGCCTCGATCTCCTGACCTTTTGATCTGCCCACCTCAGCCTCCCAAAGTGCTGGGATTACAGGCATGAGCCACCGCACCCAGCCGAAAGCAAGTCATAATATATCCATATAAATCAAAATTATAGCAACCATACTCTCAGACCACAGTGGAATAAAAACAGAAATCAATACCAAGAAAATCTCTAAAACACCCAAAATTCCATGGAAATTAAACTACCTGTTTCTGAATGACTTTTGGGTAAACAATGAAATAAAGGCAGGTATAAAAAAATTCTTTAAAGTAAATGGAAACAGAGACATAACATACCAAAATCTCTGGGATGCATCAGAAACAATGTTAGAAGGGAAGTTATGAGTGCTGAACACCTACCTCAAAAATGTAGAAACATCTCAAATTAACTATCTCACCTCACACCTAGAGGAATTAGAAAAACAAGAACAAACTAACCACAGAAGAAAATAAATAATTAAAAGTGGAACTGAAAAAAATGAGTCCCAAATATCCATACAAACAATCAATGAAACCAAAAGTTAGTTATGTAAATGCTGAACAAGATCTGTAGACCACTAGCTAGATTAACAAAGACAAAAGGAGAGAAGATCCAAATACGCACCATCAACAATGACAAAGGTAACTTTACAACTGATCCCACAGAGACAACTATGAATACCTCAGTGCACAGAAATTTGAGGCAATGGATAAATTCCTGGAAACACACAATCTACCCAGATTGAATCAGGAAGAAACCAAAACCCTGAACAGACAGACCAATATCAAATTCCAAAAATTGAATCAGTAATAAAAAGCACCTACCAATAAAAAACAAAACAAAACAAAAAAACAGGCTAACTGGACTAGATTCACAGCTCAGTTGTATCAGATGTACAAAGAGGAGCTGATACCAATCCATTAAATCCACTATTCCAAATAATCAAGGAGGAAGACTCATCCCTAACTCATTCTACGAAGCCAGTATCACCCTGATACCAAAACCTAGCAAAGACACTATGAAAAGACACTATGAAAAAAGAAAATTACAGGCTAACATCCCTGATGACCAAAGACGCAAAAATCCTCAATAAAATACTAGCAAACCAAATTCAATAGTGCATCAAAAAGTAATTCACCATAATCATATCAACTTCATTCCTGGAATAGAAGTTTGGTTCAACATATACAAATCAATAAATGTGATTCACCAAATAAATAGAACTAAAAATAAATCAATATGATCATCTGAATAGACATGGAAAAAGCTTTTGATAAATTCCAAATTCCCTTTATGATAAAAACCCTTAATAACTAGGCATCAGAAGAACATACCTCAAAACAGTAAGAGTAATCTATGACAAATACACAGCCAATATCATACTGAATGGGCAAAAACTGAAAGCATTCCCCGTAAGAACTGGAACAAGACAAAGATGCCCACTCTCACCACTCCTATTCAACATAATAGGGGAAAGCCTAGCTAGAGCCATCAGGTGAGATAAAGAAAGAAAAGGCATCTAAATAGGAAAAGAAGAAGTCAAACTACCTCACTTCATGGATGATATGATTCTATACTGAGAAAACCCTGAAGACTCCTCCAAAAGGCTCATGGAACTGATAAATAACTTCAGTAAGTTTTCAGGACACAAAAATCAATGTACAAAAGTCAGTAGCATTTCTATACACCAATATTTTCAAGCCAAATCAAGAATGCAATAGCATTTACAAAACAGAATAAAATACCTAGGAATACAGCTAGCCCAGGCGGTGAAACTACAAAACACTGCTAACATAAGTCATCCATGACACAAACAGGAAAAACATTCCATGGTCATAGATTGAAAGAATCAATATTGTTTCAATGGCCATACTCCCCAAAGAAATCTACAGTTTCAATGTTTTTGCTATTTAACTGTCAAAGTCATTTTTGACAGTACTGGAAAAAAAAAAAAAAAACTATTCAAAAATTATATGGAACAAAAAAAGAGCTGAATAACTAAAGCAATCCAAAGCAAAAAGAACAAAGCTAGAAACATCACATTACCTGACTTTAAACTATACTGTAAGGCTACAGTGATGAAAAGAGCACGGTACTGGTACAAAAACAGATACATAGACCAGTGGAACAGAATAGAGAACCCAGAAATAAAGCCAAACACCTACAGCAATCTGGTGTTTGACAAAATCAACAAAAATAGGCTATGGGAAAAAGACTTCCTATTTAATAAATGCTGAGATAGCTGGCTAGACATATGCAGAAGAAGGAAACATGGCCCCTCACCTCCACTATATATATAAAAAAAAATCTCAAGATGGATTAAAGATTTAAATGTAAGTCCAGGCTCAGTGGCTCACGCCTGTAATCCTGGCACTTTGGGAGGCTGAGGCGGGTGGATTACTTGAGGTCAGGAGTTCAAGACCAGCCTGACCAATATGGTGAAACCTTGTCTCTATTAAAAATACAAAAATTAGCTGGATGTGGTGGCGGGCACCTGTAATCCCAGCTACTTGGGAGGCTGGGGCAGGGGAATCGCTTGAATCCAGGAGGCAGAGGTTGCAGTGAGCCGAGATCGTGCCACTGCACTCCAGGCTGGGCGACAGAGCAAGACTCCATCTCAAAAAAAACCAAACAAACAAACAAAAAAGAGATTTAAATGTAAGACCTCAAAATAGAAGAATTCTAGAACAAAGCCTACGAAACACCATTCAGCTGGAATTGTCCTTGGGGAAGAATTCATGTCCATGTCCTCGAAAGTAATTGCAACAAAAACAAAAATTGTCAAGTAGCATCTAATTAAAGAGCTTCTGCATAGGAGAAGAAACTTTCAACAGAGTGAACAGATAACCTACAGAATGGAAGAAAATACTCACAATCTATACATCTGGCAAAAGTCTAATATCTAGAAATCTATAAGGAACTTAAATAACTGAACAAGCAAAACCAAAATAACCCCATTAAAAAATGGGCAAAAGATGAGAAGATATATGAGTGGCCAGTAAAGATATGAAAAAATGTTCCATGTCCCTAATCATCAGAGAAATGCAAATTAATACCACAATGAGATATCATCTCACCCGAGTCAGAATGACTGTTATTAAAATGACAAAAACAACAGATGCTGGCAAGGCTGAGGAGAAAAGGGAATGCTTATACACTGTTCGTGGGGAATTAAATTAGTTCAGCCACTGTGGAGAGCAGTTTGGATATTTCCCAAATAACTTAGAACTACCATTTGACCCAGCAATTCCATTAATGGGTATATGTTCAAAAGGAAACAAATCATTCTACCAAAAACATACATGCATTTGTATGTTCATTGCAGCACTATTCACAACAGCGAAAACATGAAATCAACCTAGGTGCCCATCAACAGTGGATTGGATAAAGAAAACGTGGTGCATATACACCATGGAATACTACACTGCCATGTACATGAATAAAATCATGTCATTTGTGGCAACATGGATGCAGCTGGAGGCCATTATCTTAAGTGAATTAACACAGTTACAGAAAACCAAATATCACATGTTCTCATTTATGTAGGAGCTAAATATTGGGTACTCATGTACATAAAAAGAACAATAGACACTGGTGACTACTAGAGCAGGGAGGGAAGGAGGGCAGCAAGGGTTGAAAAACTACTGGATACTATGCTCAGTACTTGGGTGACAAGATCATTGATACTCCAAACCTCAGCATGACACAGTATACCTAAGTAACAAACCTGCACATGTACACCTGAGTCTAAAATAAAAGTTGAAAAAAATAAAAATAAATACATTAAAAATAAATATGCATATACTAAAGCATATACCAATGGAAAAATACTGTAACCTATTACCAGGTATCATATTTATTTTCATATTATATATCACTTTATAGACTCTTAAACTTGACCTCTGAAATACTTTCTGTGCACAATAAATGAACTCACTGTATGTAATATGTGAAGAATCCTTCAGTCATAGCATTTCAGTGCTTAGAAGACACCTTATAATTCCTCAGCTATAATTTCTGTTCATGCTGTTATTCCTGAAAAATAATTATTTACAAATTCAGTAGAAAAGAATTTACTATGGCAATGTTGTGGGATGAAATGTGTTTTTCCAAAATTCACATGTTGAAGCCTAACCCCTGTATCTCAGAATTTGACTGCATTTGGAGATAGTGCTTTTAAACAAGTGATTAAGTTAAAATAAGACCATTTGGGTAGGCCTTAATCCAAACTAATTGGTGTCCTTCTATGAGAGGCCATTTGGACACACAAGGAGATATCAGGGGTGCACATGCAGATACAGAAATGACCACATAAGAAAACAGCGAGAAGGCAAGTCAACAAGAGAGCCCTCAGAAGAAGCCAAACCTGCTGATACCTTGATCTTGGACTTTTGGCCTCTAGAACTGCAAGAAAATATATATATATTTTTTTTAAAAAAACAGAACACTTGGAATTATAAAATTCAAGAAGAGAAACTACGTATCCTGGATGTGCCATTTTTTCTTGCATTTTTGCCTTATTCAGTCCATCCTTCCAATTCAGTGTTTATCAGCCCCTGGTAAACAGTACAATCATTTGGAGAGATCTTAGAAAATATCGAAGTTTGGCCCTTTTTCTAATCAATTAAACCACAATCTTAGGTGATTCTATTGTGTAACAGTGTTTAAGAATCTCTGTTTATACCCACAGGGACTCATTTCTGGTCAGCATTTGGACCCTGTATTACAACAGAGGGCCTTTCCTGTGAAGAGATCACTCTCAAAAGGGTTGCAAGTCTAGGCTGAACAATTACAATTTCAGAGGTTAAATATTCAAAATAGTAATAGTATTGGTTCTGGAGAATAAATACCTATATTGTTTGTGTGGTTTATATACTAAGTGCCACTGTAACAATAAATCCTGGTTATCTTCCTTCTTCAGTCACACCCCATTTACCTTTCTCAAAATTTAGTCATTGAAACAGTAAAACATGGAAATACAAACTCATAGGTTATGGTGAAGAACTGCTCAGATGCCAGCACAAGGAAGAGGCATCTAAATGCATCTAAATGTAGTGGAGAAGGATTTGTAGTGGGGATTATACCAAAGTTTAGTCATTCATTTATGAAAAATGTTTCAACAGGCTCTGACAAGAAAGCAACTAAGAAGACAAACTTGGTTCTTGATATGGAATCCATAATTTAGCAATATTGAACAATATGTGGACTTAGTTAAAAAGTAAGGTAGTGACTTCTGGGAAGAAAGACCAGTAGATGAGTGAGCACAGGTGTGTGATGCAAAGAATTTTGGAGGAATATTATAAGATGGGGATAACAAAGATGATATGGGGACTGTCATTGATACTCTGTGCTTTTGAACTTGATCCCAAAGGTTTGATTCTAGAAGCTATGAAGGTTGTTTTTCCTGTAGGAATGAAGTAATTAAATCTTATGGGAGATAATACAGCAATTCATGGGAGACATGATGAAAATCACAGTAAGTTTGAGAATAATGGAGGTTAATGTAAGTGATATTAAAAGTTAACGTATAAAAAATAGATAAATGCCTGAAACTAATGGGTGAATGAGAGAATGAATAGCTTCATGTTTCTGTTGGGGACTTTAGAGTAGATGTTGTTTACCATTAATGACAACAAAGAACTCCAAATTAGGAACTGGATTGAGGAATATTTGAAGAATTAACTGGGAGGTATCTGAGGAGCAATAACAAGTAAGCTACATTAGATATTGTTTTTTGTGTTTTGCAAAAGATATGTGATCCAAGTAACTGATACAAATTTTTTATGATTATCCCTCTTCATTAGATCTAAAAATACTAAATGGTTATATTCACAGACTACACTAACCAGACAGTGTCCTCTATTCTGTCTGCAGACCCTTTAGTCAAATCATGCTAAGAATTTTCTTTAGATACAAGGCTCTGAAGCATGTGTGGCAAATATTTAACATGTAGGCTGTACATGTATATGGAGAATTCCAGTGTAATCTTAAATTATACACATCAATTTGCTAATTACTAACAAGCAAAGATAAGGGCCATTATTCCAGCTTCATATAGTAGTCCTAGCCATGCCACCTCTCCTTTATTCTTAGCCTTGCAGTTTTCCTAAAACAAGTTACATTTCTTTCGCCTCCAAAAACTACCCTGGTTTTATCTTTGTCTAGATAGTTCCTTCTCTTGCTTAAGGTTCTATCTCATTATCAGCATAAATTCTATGTTTTGTGATGTTGGAATAAGAAAAAGACTCATTGAGAGTCATACCAGGGCACTGTGATTTCTTATTGGCCTAGCTGATGATGTGACACTCTTGTTTTTCACCTATTCTGGGTAGCAATTTGGAATTAAAAAATAATATTACTGTGGTATAAGTCCCAACAGAAGTATTAACCCTGGCTAGCACTACTTGTTATGACAGACTAAATAAATACACTTACATTTCACCTTGGTTACTTTTCCATAAGAGTAATTTTATAAGTAGAGTTACTCTGCCTTAACAAATACTGAACTGTTGGGTAAAAAATGTATATGCTAACATGAATCATGCATATGAGTGTGCTTAGGTAACCATATATGGTAGAAATAGTGATATTGATGTCATATGAATTTTACATATTGATTATACTGTATCACTGTATACATATATATTACATTGATTATATATTATCAATGTTATAAATAATAGTTGGAGAACTAATACATACATGTCATTTATTACATATTATACACATCATCTATCCCACCAAAAAGTTCTCTTTGAGTGAGAGAGATGTTATTTACAAAAATATGATAGCAACTTTCTAAATGTTTTTTCTATACCTTCAAAATTATATTTTTGCTGATGAGTAGAAAAGTTAGCAACATGGACAATGCTTATAGATTAGTTGCATATCTTTTTAAGCTCAGTAGTGGGATTATCAAGTTTTAATTAATAATTCACTGAAAATTATTTAGAGATGAAAAGCTTTTTTGATAAAAAATATACATTTCAGAAGTTTCACTGAGATCACTGATACTTCAGAGTATTTTTCTTCAAATTTTAGTAAAAAGCATTCTTGTCAAAAAAATACAGACAGTGTTTGGTAGTCAAGAATAACCCACGTGTGGATAGCACTGGTGCATAATAAATTCAGTATTTTTATTTTTCTATTGTTGTTTTTAGAGATTCTGTGTTCATATATGAAGCACAGAGGAAAACAGGGGCTGTCTGAAAAAAGCCTCATGCCAGTCCAGAAAGCACCTCATCCAGGAATATTGATATTGCAAAATTAACCATGAACCATGATCTGGTCCTCAGAAACTTGATTTTACTGGTGTACTGTGAATGATTGAGAGTGACTGTGTGACTAGGAACATTAACTAAGGAGGACTGAGGAACTTTCACCTTCTTTAACTTACCTTCTTAACCCGGGTACCATAAATGAAATTTAGGGGACCTAATAACCTGTCTAAAACAGTGCATATTTCTGAAGAGATAGGCAAATTCTCAAAGGAGTTGGTGAAAAAAGAAATTGGCCAGGTTTGAAATAGACAAGCCAAAAAAAGTCAATAGTTCCAAGCAAGACTGTCCCCTGGTCCCACTAGGAAAATGTTTGCTTTTCTCTCTCTCATGTTTATTCTCCATTTCTGTCAGTCTGTCTCACATTTTTTCTCAATCTTTTTTTGAAAGTAAAATTCTTATTATCATCTCTTTCCTAACAGCATACAAGTAAATTATAACTAAATTGTCACATTCCAGTTATCCAACAGTGATATTATTTTCAAATTACCTTGATGTTATGTTGAGTGTCAATGTTATATGTGTGTGTGTGTGTGTGTGTGTGTGTGTATATGAATTCAAATATCCAATATCTGTCAGTATATCAACTTTACTATTTGAATCTAAGGATATCCTTGTTTCTTGGCAGTCTTGATGCATCTCAATGTTAACTGTCATTTGAGGTAAAATTTATTTTTTCCACACAGATGATTTTTCTCCCTTTTAACATAAAATGAATTATGATATTATAACAGAAAATTTATAGCACTTGTACTAACTACGAAAGATTAACGTTTTTATACAAAATTACATTTGGGTTTGCCTCTCGATGGGGATGTCATGATTTATTTCTTTATGTTAAACATAAAATTAGGAGAAATGTAAGGAATTACGAAGTACGTCATCTGTAATCTAATTGGGAACTTTTTGTTGAGAATTTATAGATGTTGTTTTGAGAACCAGGCACGTTCATGCTTTTTGGTTTGATTTATCTTAGGTGGGATACACCATGTTTGTAATTTATTAATTTTTCATAATTTTCCATCAGTTTTGGAAGCTATACAACCTATTCTTGCAGCATGTTTCTATGGCTGAGAACCAGAAGTCAGGTAGAAAAATATAGACAAAATATCATTCTTATAAAAAGTCATGTGAACTTTGATATTTTATAGTTGCAGATATGAACTAGCAAAATTTCTGGAATGAATATATCAGAGGTAGTTGCAGTTTTAATATTATATTGATCAACAGCAAGCCTAGATGGGAATGGGGAAAATCTTTCACCTTATTCTCCCTGAGAATGTTATCAGAACATATTGTTTGTACTTATAACATTTATAGCTGTCATCCTCTGTATTTACGTTTTATCTGCCCTTTCTACTAGATCCTGAACTCCTAGATGGCCCCAGCAGTGTTTCTATATCTTCATCGCACTGCACAAAGTGATATTATACAGTTGCTATTCTTTAAATGTGTGTTGAATGTCGTAAAATTGATTGCTATATTCATATAGAACTATCCTTTTCAATGCTATGAAGAATAGGTGATGTTAATAAACTACTTTCAGTTCGAATTTCAGTTTTCTACATTTTGGAGAGAGATATAGAGAAATAGTTAAGAAGCAAAAAATCGAATAAAATACTGCCTCTGAGAATCTCATATGACATTGAAAAAATTAGGTAAGCTACAGGAGTTTTCATATCTCTGAAATTGGGATGTTTTAAAATGGGTCACAGCTCATAGGCTGGGACCTTATCTCACTCCTCCCTTGAGATCTTCACCAGCTCAGCGTGCTTCAGATGTCCTCAAAGATTCTCTGCCTTACCATCTCGCATAGCTGTTTACTAAGGAGAACTGCAGTCACTTGATGTCACTCATAATTTTCCTCTGAAGTGGGTCAAGAAGATTGCTATAATTTTAAGTAAATGTCACCAATTGACAGACATTTCACAAAGGTTTACAAAGTAAAGTTTACATTTTAAAGTTTACATATTAAATTCCAGTTCAGTTCTCCCAAGGGAAAAGTCCAGGCAGAAGATCTGTGTGAGTCTAATAGTCATACAGATCTTTGTCCTTTTAATAAGATCATGGGGAAAATGTATCTTACAGGTATGTAGCATCTGAACATGTTATCATTTACAACTTATGAGATCTGTGTACATAATCATAAAGATGCATGTGGCGTTCACTTTCTCCTTGTTCAAATGTTGCAGTTAATACCTCATAAGCCTATTTTTAAAATTAAATGAGATAAATGTAAGCCATTCTAACACTCTCTGGTACAGAGTAAGTGACCAACAATGGTAGTTAATGTGGTTACAGTTCAGAAGGCACATAATAGTAAGAAATCTTTCTTGGTGAGAAATTTCACATATCTTTCACTTGGAATAAACTATTAAAAATAGTGGATAAGATTAAAGCCCTAATTATGTGCTATAGGTAGTACAAAACACTGCATATGCATTACCACGTTTTACAGTTGAGCAGTTAGAGGCACAAAAAGGTTAAGTACCTTATTCACAATCCCATAGATGATAAGTAGCAGAACCAGAATTTGCATCAAGAAAGGCTGACCTAAGAGCCCACATTGTGTTTCTGCAAAGGGCCAAATAGTAAATACTTTAGGTCTGTGGGCCGTAGGCTCTCTCTTATAACTACTCAACTCTATTCCTACAGTGTGAAAGCAGCTATGAACAATATGTAAACAAATAGGCATGGATGTGTACCAGTAAAATTTTATTTACAGAACAGGTAGCAGCCTTGATTTGATTCATGGATTGTAGTTTTCTGATACGTGCCCTAAACCAGCAGCTCTCAAGGTTTTGAAATATCATTAAACATCTTCCACAGAATAAGAGGGTGTCAATTATTAAAGAATTCCACACTCTCCTAAAGACTTATACTCCTTTACTACCTGACTTATACCAATTGGCCCATCTCCTTTTTGGGTCTAGGAATGCCATAACATGAATTGAAAAGACCATCAAAGTAGGGACATGGATGCAGCTGGAAACCATCATTCTTAGCAAACTATCACAAGAACAGAAAACCAAACACCGCATGTTCTCACTCATAGGTGGGAACTGAACAATGAGATCACTTGGACTCGGGAAGGGGAACATCATACACCGGGGCCTATCATGGGGAGGGGGGAGGGGGGAGGGATTGCATCGGGAGTTATACCTGATGTAAATGACGAGTTGATGGGTGCTGACGAGTTGATGGGTGCAGCACAGCAACATGGCACAAGTATACATATGTAACAAACCTGCACGTTATGCACATGTACCCTAGAACTTAAAGTATAAATAATAATAAAACATAAAAAAAAGAAAAAGAAAAAAAAAAAAAGAAAAGACCATCAGGAAGATTGGAAACAGATAATAAGTAAAATTGACCTTAGCCCAGAGTGTAACAATAGCATTCTTGGTGGCCATCTCTCAAACTTTCTTGTCACAGTTGAATGAACATTGATTCAGCTGTACAAATATCAAAAAGATGGATCACTTTCAGAATTTAGGAATTACCTAACCATTAGAGTCATGTGTCAGACCTGAACATATCACACCAAGTGCTCTGTTTCACATATTTGTAGCTGGGTTAAAACAGAAGTAGCTTTGTTGGAAAATGAAAGAGAAAATATAATGGTAAATCACTACCCTTCAGGAATTACAGCTCTTAACTGAGCTTTTATAAGAAATTCTGTAATAAAAAAGAGATACAATCTAGAGCAGACACATGACAATTTAAAGGCCTAAGAGATAATTCCCATTGCCAGGGACATTAGGTATTGAAAACTAATGAGTACTAAAAAAAAAACGAAATGAAATAATTGCCCAGCTCTGACCAGTGGAAAGGAACAACTAACATTAAAGGATGTTCATTGGTCTTTGTCCAGTGCTACTCCTCAAATATCAACTTGTTTTGTAAATATAAAGGCTACCGCATCAAATACACTTTCCATAAATTTCCTATTATATCTTCATCTGAGTAAAAATATGTTTCCATGGTGGATATTTTTAAACCTTTCAAGATCTACCTGCCTCCCAACCCTTAACTATGTCACTGCAGATCTTGACTATATTCTCAGTAATTCAGTACCTAGAATCTGTTAAGGACATATTTACTGTGAAAATGGAATACTATAATTGGATGTAGTTTTAATGGCCTATGTTTTAGATTTTCTAGAGGAAGCAAACTTAGTTACCTTCTCCCGATTTTTATTTCAATCCCATTGGCAGAATGTTTCACCATGTTCCAGGCAAAACCTGGGGATCCATAAAAGCCCATGGGTTCAAAGCTGTGACAGATATTTGATCTGTAGCTCTGGGTAAACTACCTCTATATGGTATCCATAGGGATATAAAATGTGCTCATTTTCTAATTTTGCATAAAACTTACCAGAAAGTTAGTAGTTTAAACAACACTCATTTATTATCTCATATTTTGCAAGTCAAAAGTTTAGATATTTTCAGCAGGGCCTCTGTTTAGGGCTAACAAGTTCGTAATTATGGTGTTGGATAAGCTGGACACTCATGGAGGTTATGAGAAATAATTTCCTCCCCAGAGCATTCACTTTCTTGGCTGAATTCAGTTACTTGTAGTTTTAGGGCAGATCCCTGTTTACTTGTTAGCTGTCAGCTGGGATCTGCTCTCAGGGCTTAGAGATTTCTTGAAGTTCCTGGTCACACGCTTTCTTCATCTCAGCAATGGAAAACTGCCTTGAGGTGAATCTTTCTCATGCTTCAAATCTCTTTGACCTTCTCTCCTGCTCCTAACTAGAACTCTTTAATTTTAAAGAACTCTGTGTTTGGCAAATCCAAGTAATCATCCCTTTTGCCATATAATTTGAAGTAATGACAGGAATGACATTTCATCATATTGTATAAGGTTCTGCCTATATTCAAAGGAAAGGGGATTACACAAGGCTGAGAGTGATTGGGTGTTATTCTTAGAATCCTGCTTGGAGCACCCATGAAGTCCTTCATTCTAAAACAGGAAGAAAACTATGGACTGTGGGCCAAATCCAGTCAGATGCCTGTGCCTATAAATACAGTTTTACTGGAATAGTGCTACACCCATTTGTTTGGATATTGTCATATATTGTCATATTTGCTTTCATGCTATAACAGCAGAGTTGATTAATTGCAACAGACTATGCTCCACAAAGCCTAAAACATTTACTATCTTGCCTTTTATTTAAAAAACAAAGTGTTTGCCAACCTGTGGCCTAGACTTTTATGTCTAATTTAGTGGGGTTAATTATCCATGTCATATATTTTGCTTGCTAACAACAACAAAAACAACAACAGTTAATAGACAAGGATATTGCCTAGTTCACTATCACTAGGAAATTAACTGAATTGTCAACCCTTACTTTCTTGCCATTTCATATCCCCATACTGATATTTTTCCCTTTGACCTGAAGCTATTTATTTTGCTTTGGTTGACTTACGCTCAGTCTTCTCTAGAAACCCTGTTTACCCTGATAGCCAGTGAAAATTTGCTCTCAAATGAGAAAATCAGTAGTTATGTCCAAATACTTCACTTAAACTCCCTCATATTTCCCACAAATATTAAACTAATACCTAAAGAGTGAGTCCTGGGCATTTAACCATTACCCAGTATGTTGATGGTTTACTCTCATATCCAGCTGCTGAAACTAGCCCCTGGGATGGCTCCCTGTTTATACATTAGAAAGCAGGTCAGGGCATTGGCACTGGTAAGTTTTTCCAGGCTTATGACATAGCAAGAAAGATATATGCCCCACATATAGGAAATACTCTATTTATATTTGACACATTAAAATTGTAGAAGAACCAAATAATGAATCTGAAATTAATTTAGACAAACTGAACATTCAAAAACACTGTGGGATTGAAGCCTTTTGCCCCAGTGCACTCTAATGACTGATTTTAAAGAGGTTTGATTTGTTAGTCAAGTTATAGGACATAAAAGGAGCAGTAGGCCAGGCACAGTGGCTCACACTTGTAATCACAGCACTTTGGGAGGCTGAGGGGGGTGGATCACCTGAAGTCAGGAGTTTGAGACCAGCCTCGCCAACATGGTGAAACCCCGTCTCTACTAAAAATACAAAATTAGCCTGGCGTGGTGGTGTGTGCCTATAGTCCCAGCTACTTGGGAGGCTGAAACAGGAGAATCACTTGAACCTGGGAGGCAGAGGTTGCAGTGAGCTGAGATTGCGCCACTTCACTCCAACCTGGGCCACAAGAGTGAAACTCCGTCTCAAAAAAAGAGAGAAAAGCAGCAGTAGATGCTATTCAAGCCTGCAGATATGGCACCTGTGCCCTCAGCATTTCTGTTCTAGAAAGTTGTCCTGGATTTTTAACATCACCAAATGACCTGTAAAACTAGTGAAAAAGTTAGAAAATTTTAATGCTACTTGAAAAACTTACCATAGAAAGGAAGTTAAAAACCTTCTGTCAGGGATTGGGATCTTTCTTGTGACTAAATCTTAGAATTGTCAGAATATGGTTAAGGCAAATTGTACAAGGTCTATGAATAATTATTTGTTTGTTTGTCTTCTCATTCCCAACATCAGTGCCCAGAGTGTTAAATACTGTTTGTATGCCCACTTGACAGACCACTTAGCAAATAATTCTGCCACCTAAAGTGTCCAAAACAACACTGCCATAACCCAGTCAGAGACTACAGACACCATGATTTGAAAAAGATTTTGAATAAGGTAGGCCTGTGCATGGGAATAATAAAGGAAAGATTTCCTTTTGCCAAATAGGAAGGAGTGCGAAAGGTTTTTGATTTTTTTCAATACCTAAGTACCTTGGCGTTGTTTTCTGCAATCTTTGCATGTAAAAGAATTACAAGTCTTGAGCCCAAGCTCCCCATCTTTCTTCCTAAATCTAAAAAGCAGAATATGCTTTCTCAGACTTGCTTACCCTTAGGCTATATTATTCTGAAAACTGAGAATGCTTACTTAATTTTAGCAGAACATCTGCCTTATATCTCTCATCACATTCCTATTTTTATACCCTTTTATTTCAACCAACATATAAAATCTCTGCCAACTGCCATAAGCACAGCAGCCTCACTTTCATACTGACCTTCCTGTTAGAGAAGCAGAAAACAATAAAAAAATAGTTTTACTTTCTTACCTCTTTGTTTGGTGGTTGTATTTAGGATTCTAGGAACTTCTCATGGACCCTTTCTCTTTTTAGCAAATGCCTGCAGATTCTTGAAGTGACTGCCCTAAAATTAGCCCCTCTGTGCAGTATTTTCTCAAACTTTTATGACGTTCGAAACTTCATCCTAATACTTATTATAGTATTACATGCTGCTTCTACATTTTCTGTCTAGATTATAGGCTCAACAAGCAAAGGGAGAGTGTCTTATTAGTTGTTATTTTTCTGTTACCTACTACAGTGCTTGGCATAAGGTTGACTTTCAATAAACATTGTATGACAATAGTAGGTGAAGGAATGGGGTTTTAAGTCAGTCTGACCTGGGTCCCAGTCCTGGCTTCAAATATATAAGGTGTAAAATCATGACCAAGTTTCTTAATCCCTTTAAACCTCAGTTTTGTCAACTGTAAAATGGAGAAAATAGTTGCACCAACCTCAGCAATGGCATTGTTAATAAATGAATTGGTGCACAGAGAAGAATTAGCACCGTGCCTTACATGTGGTAAATGCTCAATATATGTTAACTATTAAGAACATTTAATAAAAGTAAAAAAGTGAATTACAGTTTAGCAAAGTATCTACAGTCTATGTCCAAGTCAGTTTATGTTCAAACTGTAACACTTTTGTCTTGTCTGGATTAATCATATGTGGAGGCATAAAAAGTTGTTATCCCATATGGCTTGAATATTTCTTTATGATGCATAAGTGGTACTACCAATATTTCTGAATTTTAATGATATGTAGTAAAACTGCAAAACCATAATACTGCACAAGCACAGTGATCAAAGCTTTCAGTAGAGTTTAATTTTGTTCTGTGCGTATGTACTTTCTATTTTAATTCCTTAAAGTCATTTTTTTAATCCATTCTTTTGATCCAGTCTTCCAAAATAGTAAGTTCTCTCAATCTCTCTCCAACTTCTCCCTCCCCCTCTTCCTCCCTACCCCATTTTTTCCAATGATATATTATGTTGTTTTATTCAATTTAATTTATACATTGATAAGTATAATCATGTTTATAATACAAAACTGCATAAGAGAAACTTTGCATATATTATGAAAAGTGGAAGAAGATTAATCTCCTGGTGCTTTCTGACCTCTCCCTGCCAAGGAAGAGTGTCTGGATATATGAGTAGAGAAACTCAGAGGTAACTCAATGCATTGCACACAAAAGGTGAACATCAGGATCCATTTCCAAAGGCTGTGGATTCTATAGCTTGCCTCTCCTCCAGTGGTTAAAGGTGAACAGTTACCTGGTACCATTATTATTATATGGGTATTTGATGATTTCTTTGGCCATTTCCATTCTCTTCGAGTGTGAAGAACAATTGTTATTGAATTTTAAGCCCCATGGCAATAGATTTTAGTTTCAGCCATGCATGGAAATATGTGTTAGGCATATTACAGCCTCATAGATATATATTCTAGATTATATGAAGACAAGGTGAAATATAAGCCTTGCCACTGTGGTCCCAAGACTGTCTTAAGTGCTTATAATATGAGGACAGAAGATTTATTACAGTTTGGGGTAATAATCTGTTATGGATCATTGTTGATCATTACAACACTGAAGTGAAAAATGTATATTGCAATTTAAAAGATTTGTTTCCCCTTATATCTCATTTGTAACTCTGCTATTTGTGTTATAGAATTTCAATATATATTTATGATATATGCTGCTACAGATACGCTGCAACACTGAAATGGTACTTTTGGATAAAGTTTTCTTGTTTCCCCTTTAAAGAGAGTTTTAAAATATTTATGAGGAGCAATGCATATAATATACTATTTTAAGGGTGCACCAGCTGTTCTTCACACTGGGTGCTTATAAATACATACATATCTTTAGCCCATATTCAAACACATTATTATGTCTGTTAAAAATTAAGAAGATAATATGGAAAGTTGCTTTAGAGCAGAAAGAGGTATGGGGTGTGGTCTTGTGTTTAATATGTAACATTTAGTGTTCCCTAATATTTACTCTTATGGTATTCTATGTTAAATAAGAAATAGTTGCAAATGCTAAGATTACTTGCTGTTTGATGGCTGTGTTGCCTGCTCATACTTTATATTTAATATTATATAGGTTTACGTTTGCAAAATGTTTTCACAGACCTCATATAATCCCCATGATGACCTGAGAAGTAGTCGGTCAGGTATACCTCTAGCAAGTGGCTGAATCAATACTAATGATATCTACTCTACCTCTTCCCACAAAGTCTTCAAGTCTTTTAATTCCTATTCTAGGATTTCTTGAATTGCAGTAAGCTGTACTTAGTGCTATATATTACCCTAAAAAGCTTAACATTGTATATTTAATATAAATATAAATCGTATATAATTATATAAATATGTAAAGGTTTCCATAAATATAAAAATGTAAGCATAAATAGAGATGTCTCATACATTTATATTTATAAGATAAATTCATAAATTAAGGTAACTTTTAACCAGAGAAGTTACATCCAAATTTTATAAATTATGTATAGGATCTGAGTTCAGAAAACTACAAATCACTGATGAAAGAAATCAAAGATCTAAATAGAGAGAGAGAGTTACTCCATAGATGAACATGTGGAATGTTCATGGATTGGAACACTAATATTGTAAAGAGGTCAATTCTTTTACATTTGATCTAAAAATTCAATGCAATCCCAACCAAAATTCTAGAAAGCTATATATAGATATTATAAAATGATTCTAAAGTTAATGTGTAAAGGCAAAAACCTAGAAAAACCAAGACAATACTGAAAAAGAAGAATTTGAAGGAGTCACACTACCTGATTTCAAAACTTACCCTAAAGCTACATTAATCATGACAGTGTGGTAATGGTAAAAGAACAGATGCATAGATTAATGGAACAAAATAAAGAACCCAGAAATAGATCCACACAAATATACCAAACTGATATTTAACAAAGGAGCAAAGGCAACCCAAAGGAGAAAGGATCATCTTTAAATAAATGGTACTTATAATTTTTTATGAATGATTGAATAAATAAATCAATGGAGAAATATAGACAAATCTTAGATGCAGAATACTTTAAAATAATGTATGTAAATATTCTACCCTCAATGAAGTTAGCATAGCTATTCACTTTTTATGTGTGGATACAATAATGATTTCATTCCAAAGAGTACATTATAGAGCAGAAGAAAAATAACTAGACAGTGAAGAAATCTGGCAAACACTACATCAGCCATGTGATCAAGGTTAATAACATCAACAGTGAAAAGTCATGTTAATAGTTTTTCTATGTGATATATTGTGATGAAATGGCACTTTGCCTCTGTGGTTTTCCTCTTAAAAAACCAAACATTCAACTTAATTACGAAAAAAACAGATTGCACAAATCTTAGTCAAAGTACATGTTATAAAATACTAGAGCAATATTCATCAATATTGTTAAGGAATTCAAAAACAAGGAAAGTCAGTGAAACTGTTGAAGTCAAGAGGAGCCTAAGGAGACAACACTGCTAATATAATATGACATTCTGAATGGGATCACAGAACAGAGATTAGACGTTAGAGAAAACTAAGGAAATATTGATAAAATATGAATTTCAGTTAATAATTAGGTTATGAATAATAGTTCTTTAATTATGATAATGTACTATACTAATATAAGAGAGGATCCTGGGCTTGGATCCAAGAACACTATGTATTATCTTCATGATTTTTCTGTAAATCTAACTGCCATCTAAAATAAAATATTTATTAAAAATATAGATTGTACTTGTTTTCAAGGGAAAATATAATTATTGATACTAATTACAGAACCTACTGAAGAAAAAGAAACCTGCACATATTTGGTGTGGCTAAACAAGAGTGATATAATAAGCACATATAAGCACATATAAACGTAAATAGCTATTTACGTATGCTGTTTATATGTACTTATTATATCACTCTTGTATTTACATACACTCAGCTATTTACATATGCTGCTTACTATAGTCACCTAATATTAGGTACAATAGCCATTATAAAATGAGTATGACTCGGGCCGGGCGCGGTGGCTCAAGCCTGTAATCCCAGCACTTTGGGAGGCCGAGACAGGCGGATCACGAGGTCAGGAGATCGAGACCATCCTGGCTAACACTGTGAAACCCCGTCTCTGCTAAAAAAATATGAAAAAACTAGCCGGGCGAGGTGGCGGGCGTCTGTAGTCCCAGCTACTCGGGAGGCTGAGGCAGGAGAATGGCATGAAACCAGGAGGCAGAGCTTGCAGTGAGCTGAGATCCGGCCACTGCACTCCAGCCTGGGCGACAGAGCGAGACTCTGTCTCAAAAAAAAAAAAAAAAAAGAGTATGACTCATATTAGCTTATACATTTTATTGCCCTGTTTAGTTTGATATGCTCAGTATGGTTATTTGATAAAAATTTATAATAAATTTAGAGAGAGCCTGCTTATGAATATTTCTTTTTCCCACAACAAAAGCTTGCACTTATACCAAATTAATATTTGTTTTTAATATTTGATTGTAATTTTGCAAAAAACAACATTGTATAAATTATTTCAACCAGATATAAATTTACAGCTCAACAGTTAATAAAAAAAGAACAGAAGATGAAATACGCAAAAGACAATCCCAAACAGTAGACTTTGGCAAACAGATGTGAGATAAGACATTGCAAATAAAAATTTTTTAAAAATGAATGGTTAGTGCTTACTTGGGCAGTATATTTTGTCATAACTCATTCATCCACTTAAACACTTCCTTAATGTCTTTCTATGCCAGGCACTCTACTGTGCACTAGGAAACAGTCACTAATAAAGCAGAGACACATGCCTTGCTTATATGAAGCTTACTTTTTAAAAATTTTTTAGATTTTTTATTTTTTTTGAGACGGATTCCTGCTCTGTCACCCAGGCTGGAGTGCAGTGGCATGATCTCGACTCACAGCAACCTCCACCTCCCAGTTCAAGTGATTCTTCTGCCTCAGCCTCCCAAGTAACTGGAATTACAGGTGCCCACTGCCACACCCAGCTAATTTTTGTATTTTTAGTAGAGACAGGGTTTCACCATGTTGGCCAGGCTGGTCTTGAACTCCAGAGCTCAGGTGATCCGCCCATTTCGGCCTCCCAAGGTGTTGGTATTACAGGTGTGAGCCACAGAGCCCTGCCTATGGAGCATACATTTTTGGTGGCAGAGTGGAACAAATAATAAGTAAATAAGCAAATAATTTTGGAAAATGATAAATGCTCTAGAGAACAACAAAGCAGAGATGGGTGATAAGAAGTTTGGAATTTCTATTTTCTATTTTATTTATTTTTTAAATTTTTAAATTTTCAATTTTTGTGGGTACATAGTAGATGTATGTATTTATGGGGCATATGTATTTATGGCATGCAATACATAATAATTACATTCATGGAAAATTGGGTATCCGTCTCCTCAAGGATTTATTCCTTGTGTTACCAACAATCCAATTATACTCTTTTAGTTATTGTAAAATGTACAATTACATTGTTATTGACTATAGTGGAGGTTTCAATTTTAAATAGGATATTCAGGGAAGGCCTACTGAAAAGGTGGAATTTGTATAAAGACATGAATGAGGTAGGGAAATGAGCCCTGTGGATATCAGGAGGCAAATAAGTCAAGCAGAGGAAAGAGTAAGTGCAAAGTCCTTGAGGCTGGAGGGTGGATGGTGTGTTTGAGAAATAATGTGGCTGAAGTGGAGAAGTGAATTGGGGTAGAGCATTAGAGGACATCAGAAAAATGACAGTGGTAATGATATGGGAGGGGCAAATCACATAGGGCTTGTGGACTGTTGCAAAGAGTTTTGGTTTTACTATTTGTAGGATAAAAAGGCCTGTAAGCAGACAAGTAGAAGGGAATGAATTGAAGCAAAAAGACCAGTGGCAAATGTTATAACCCAAGCAAGAGATGATGGTGTCTTAAATGAGGATGTGGCAGTGGAGGTGCTGGAAGTGGTCAAATATAGTGTACATTTTGACTGCAGAGTCGATATGATTTTCTGACGAATTGGACGTGGTGTGTGAGAAAAAGGATGATTTTCAAATTATGGGACTCTGTACCTGAAAGAGTGGAGTTCTCATTAGTTAAGGTTTAGAAGTCTGTAGGTAGAATAGATGGGGGTGGGTTGGAGGTAGGTCAGTTGGACATGCTAACTTGGTGGTATCTCTTATATACCCAGGTGGAGATGTTTAATAGACAGATGTGTGAATCTGCATTCAGACAAGTCGACTGAGCTGGAAATAGAGCTTTAGGAATTTTTAGCTTCAGATGAAATTTAAAGTCAGAAGATTGAATGAGATCCTCTCAAGAGCAAGTGCAGATAGATAGGAAAAGAGGTGTAAGAACTAACTCCATCTTCAAGAGGTGAGGAATGTGATGAGACAATACGAGAAAGACTAACTGTGAATGAAGTAGATGAAGTATGGAAACCAAACCAGTGTTTCAAAGTGGAGGGAGTAGCCAGCTGTGTCACGTGTGAGGTCAATCAAGAGAAAAATCTAAATTTGACATTAACAATAGTGAACGTCTTTATAATACCTTCTTTTGGGGTTGTACTGTCAAAGCAATAACAGAGCTGGATAGCAGTTAAAATGGTAAAAACAGATTTTATTTAGGACTATTGCAGTAGAGAAAAGGGACCTCAGCATAGAACTGGACTCAATTCTGATACAGGATGGGCAAGTGAGAATTTACAGCCAAGGAACAGAGTGAATATCAGTGCATGGAAAATTACTAGGAGTAAACATTGGAATTCTGGCTAATCCTGACCTAGCGGGATTGTTACTGAAAACAGGACAGGATGATCAGATATTACTTAGGAGATTGTGGAGAATAAGGAACCTGATCAAATATCCAGGGTGGGGAATTCTCGCTAAACTAACTTAGCAGGATTCTCTGTGAAACAGGATTTTATAAGGAAGTATGCAGATGGTCCTAGGAGAAAATTCAGGAGCCTGACTGAAGTTTGGTCAAGCAAAGAATCTTTGTCAGTACTTTACCTTACAGTTCATTACAATAGTGTTCTTCTCACTTTGAGCACACTGGGCTGTTCAAGCCTTGAGGTAGTTATAACCGCTCATATATCCATCACACATTTTATGTGTGCACCAGTTCATTACAGTACATTACAGTTCACAAATCATTTTAAAACAACTTTTCCCTGTTTTATTTTCACAGCAGTCCTACACAAAAGATGAACTTTTTTATGCTTTAGCTGAAGAAGCTGACAGGAAAGTAAAATTCTTTTTCAAACATTTTTCTGCTCTCAAATGGCATAGTCTAGGTTTAAACAATTTTATATGATTTTAAGTCTAGTGAGATAACATCTTTTGTAAGATATTTTATGCCACTTGGTTGGTACTCAATAAATTATTCTTTTTTTCTATTTCTCTTTTTCTTTTAAAACTTATCGTCCTTCTAGAAATATCTATACCAAATGGTGTTAATACAGAAATTATTTAATTAATATGTTCATTTTGTATTAGTCAACTTTTATATGATAGTCATTAGACTTGGTACAAGGAAAACAAAACTGGGTAAGATATAATCCAACCCTTTGAAGAGATCACACTGTAGTGAGAGAGACAGACATTCATAACATACTGTGCTAAGGATTTTAATAGGGGTAGCTGAAAAGGGCTAAGGGAACACCAAGAATAACTAATTCAGCTCGAGTGGTTAGACTGAAGTGACACTTTGTAGGAGAAAGTCAAGATGATTGAAAGCAGAAGGATAAAATATACTGTTCTTCTCACTTGGAGCACACTGGGCTTTTCAAGCCTTGAGGTAGTTATAACTGCTCACATATCCATCAAAGGTTTTATCTGTGCACCAGACGCACACCAAGGTCAGGACAACAAGAAAACATCACAATCCATGCAAGCATTAACTTTGATGGATGACTTAATTATCTTGGTTCCCTGATGAATAAATAGTGTAACCATTCCCAGAAGATAATTTTTAGTCTCCTAGTTGACAATGACTTAGTTAAGTGGGATATTAAAACCATGATCTGATAAGATAAAAACATTTCAAAAACTACAGAGCTTTTGTGGTTTGCCCGTAGCTAGTTATACTGTGGACTTGACAATGTACTCGTGACATAACAAGATACCCAGCTTATGAATGGATGCCACTGGTATCTGTTTTGGTGTGCTTTGAAAGACAGACATATTTATCATCTGCTACAGCACTGTTTTGTTAGACAAATTCAGCCGAGAGGACTAAATAATTGAATGCCTCCTTTAAAATATACACACATAAATATACACATCATATTCAAATACACATGATTGTAATTAATAGGCAGAGGAAAGCAAAGAAAAACTTCTGTCAGACTGGTTTATCTAAAAATATTAAAAATAGAGAAATGTCAATAACCTTTCAATAACAGAGCAAATACATTATATAGAGATTGATAAATGCTTCTGCAGTGACTCAGGGAAGAATATGTGTTTGGTATCTCTAGGAAATATTTTCATATTCAACTTAAATTACAACTTGTGAGATATTTCCACGGCTGCAATAACTAGCCCTGGATTATCTTTACTTTTTGTATGGAGCATAAATGGAGATAGAGCTGTGAAATTTCCAAACAAGTATATTTATTTCCAAGAACGGGCTTAGAAAGAATTATTCTGTTGTGAACCTGGAGCTTATAATGAATATTCAGAATTGGTATGGTCAACAAATTTAGAAAAGCCCATTTTAAAAATGTACTTAACTCCAAATAGTCTCCTTCAACTTCACTCTAACCTTTCATGAAGTTGGGAAGCCTCACTTCAACTGAGCCCTGGCCATCAGCCCAAATGTCAATACCTGAATTGAACTCACTAATGTAGCTTCATATTGTCTCCCCTGATTGCATGTAAATTTTGGCTTTACTATAAATCCTAGGCCCATTTTACCTTCGCTTGCTTTTCTTTTTCTTTTTCTTTTTTTTTTTTTTAAGACGGAGTCTCGCTCTGTCGCCCAGGCTGGAGTGCAGTGGCCGGATCTCAGCTCACTGCAAGCTCCGCCTCCCGGGTTCCCGCCATTCTCCGGCCTCAGCCTCCCGAGTAGCTGGGACTACAGGCGCCCGCCACCTCGCCCGGCTAGTTTTTTGTATTTCTTAATAGAGACGGGGTTTCACCGTGTTAGCCAGGATGGTCTCGATCTCCTGACCTCGTGATCCGCCCGTCTCGGCCTCCCAAAGTGCTGGGATTACAGGCTTGAGCCACTGCGCCCGGCCGCTTTTCTTTTTCTTATTCTTTTTCTTTTCTTTGTAAGCATCCTAATCCTGTAGACAAACTGGCCAAGTTCAAATCTTTGCTAAGGAACCTATTAGCTTTAATTTTTAGTACCCTGTTTAAATCCCGGGGCCTCAGTTTTATTATCTGAAAAATAGGTTTAATAATATTGTCTTTCTTACAAACTTCTTGAAAATATTGAGTAAGATAAAATAAAAATTAATCCATGTAAACTGTTTAGCAAAGTGAGTTGTACATAACCACCAATAGGTATTTTTAGTACAGTTTATCTTTACTCAATACTATTGTCTTCATGAAGTTTTTTTTCTCTCCTCGAATATATTCTGCCATATAATATACAGAGTTCTCTAGGCTCATGGTTTCTAGACTAGACATGATTTCAAGAAATATTCATTTCAAAGTACAGATTTGCAAAAAGTAGTAAGAAATAACATAGCCTAAAATTTCATTACCCAGAGATAATCACAATTGAAAGGACTGGAATGTTTTTGCAGATATTTCCCAATGCAATTTTATAAATAAAAGTACAAATAAAATATAAAATACATATATTAATAATAATGAAAGATAAAAACCATATGACCCAATAGATGCAGGAAAAGTATCTGACAAAATTCAAATTGTTGACAAAATTTTTATCCATTTATGATAAAACTTTTCAACAAATTAGATACATAAGAAATTTGTTGCAATAAAAGCCTGTATTTCAAACCTACAGCTAACATCATACTCAATAACAAAAAAATTGAAAGCTTTTCTTTTAGAATGAGACTCAACAGGAAGATACCTATTCTTATCACTTCTATTTAACATAGTACTCGAAGTCCTAGACAGAGCAGTAGCAAGAAAAAGAAAAGAGAGGCATAGAAATCGGAAGAAAAAGGAAGTTAAATGATCTCTATTTCTATTTTATGTATATTTATTTTTCATGCTGTGTGTGTGTGTGTGTGTGTGTGTAAGGCACTCTGCTTGCCTGACACTACAAAGCATATAAAGACATTTGCAACATAATTCCTGCTTCTTCAGGGCACTTGCATTCTAGCATAAGCATGAAACAAGCATGCCAATAAGTATAATCAAAAGTAAAAAGATAATATGTGTCTTAGAAGTATACAAATCATGTGGTAATTTAAGGGAGGAAAAATTCACCTGTGTTTGGAAGGAAGTTAGGGAGGGTTTGAAGAAGGTAACATTTGAGATGGTTTTTAAGAGGTCAAGTCTGGAAATGGCAGTAGCTTCCAGGAAAAGGGAATACCAGTGAAAATCCTTTTCAAAGGTGAGATGAATGTTCTACAACAGTGAGTAGTTCAATTTGATCAGAATGTAAACATCCTGTAGGGAAGGGAGAAAACAGGAAAATTGAAAGGGAACCTGGGACCAGGTACCTTAGGGCCTGGGCTGAAGAGTTTGCAGGTAGTACAGAATCATTAACATTGTTCCTGGAAATAATAATTGACTCTTATAAACAATGCTTCAGTGGACATTCTCTTCTTCATCACTGTACTTTTGCCTAATTAAACCCTTACGATAACCTTCTAAATATTTAATTCCTGGAAGTTTGTGAGGCCTTTGATACATGTTGCCAAGCTGCATGAAAATGCCTATTTTTCAAGGGGCTCACCAGCAGTAGATGTCATTCTTTTAATCTTTGTCTGTCTTATGAAGGGTAACCAGTATGTTATTTTGTTTTTATTTTCATTCCCTTAAATACTAGTGAAATTTAATAAATTAGCTCAGATTTAATCTCTTTTCTTTCTGAAATTCCTAATCATGTTCTTAACCCCTGTATTATTTTCTTTTGCTGCTATAACCAATTACCATGGACTTAGTGGTTTAAAAACTAAAATTTATTTTATATTTCAGTATGTCAAAAGACCCACACAGGTCTTAATGGGCTGATATCAAGACGTTGGCAAGACTTCCTTCCTTCCTGAAAGCTTCAAGGGAGAATCCATTTTACCATTTCAAGCTTCTATTGGCTGCCAGCATTTTTTAGCTTGAGCCTTTCTCCCTCTTCAAAACCAGCAGCAGTGGGTCAAGTCCTAATGTCATATCTCTCTGAAGACCCACTCTTCTGCCTGCCTCGTTCAGTTTTAAGGGCTCATATGGTTATGTTGGACCCACCTAGATAACTGGGATTATCTAGGTTCATACCCTTAATTGCATCTGTGAAGTCCTTTTTGGCATGTAAGATATTATGCTATTAGCATAGCCACAGATTCTGGGGTTATGGTAAGCACATCTTTGGGGGGCCACTATTCTGCCTATGACAACCCAGTTTTGTTTTAATGGGAGTTTCATTTTTCTAAGTATACATGTATTAACTTTCTATATCGATGTTTTTCATATGAGCAAATCTCTTTCTTTCTTCTCTACCACTGACCGAAAATCACTGTTTTATTAGCTGAGGAACGTCGTGGCATGGAGTCTAAGCATGATGATCACATAGCCAGGTATCCTAAACTCAACTCCCAGCTCCAAGTTTCATGAACTGTGATGTGCTGGATGACTGTCATAGTTCACAAAACTGAAATTTTCTCAACTTTAAAATGAGAATATTAATTATAGTACCTACACCATATAATTTTTAACAATCCACGCCAAATACTTGGCATGTTCTAAGTAGTCAATAAATCTTTGATACCATTAAGAGTATTTTTTCAAAGTATAGAAATATATTTGTGTGGCCATGAAGTGTCATGGATCATTCACAATAACTAAGATACACCATTGAACAAAATATGGAAAAGTACTGTTTCTATTTCTAAGCTTACATTTCTAGTTATTGGTGTGAGAGAGAGAATAATTAATGAACATTTTTTAAATGAGTTATATAATATTATGGGCTGAATTGTGTCTTCCCCAAAACTCACATGTTGAAGTACTTACCCCCAGACCCTCATGATGTAACCGTATTTGAATACAGGGTCTTAAAAGAGGTAATCAAATTAGAATGATGTTATCGGGGTGGAACCTAATCCAATATGCTTGGTGTCTGTCTGAGAAAAGAATGTTTGTACACAGACACACACATACAAAGGCAAGATGAAGTGAAAGCACGTGGTAAAGACAATCATTTACAAGTCAAAGAGAGGCCTGAAACAGTAAAAAGCCCTCAGGGGAAAAAAGCAAATCTGCGGACACTTTGATATTGGGATTTTAGCCTCTGGAACTGTGAGAAAATAGGTTTCTGTTATTGAAGTCATCCAGGCTGCAGTACTTTGTTACAGCAGCTGTAGTACATTGATACATGTGGTACATTAGAAATTGATAAATGCTATGGAAAAAATAAAACTACGTAAGGAGGTTGTAATGCTGCTACAGAGGACTTTTAACAGCACATCACTAGTGGGCGTGGCCAATAACTGTTCCTACTATTTTCCTTACTTAATTAATAGTAGGTATTTATTACACACACAGTTTCTAACTCATGATGTCTGTTTTTAAACATTTGTTTGTAAGGGAACAGTTTGGAATATGGAATCAATGGACACTTCATATTTCAATGACTTAACATTCCCTCAACAATCAACAGCATAATTGACCAAATTTGTTTTCCTAATTTCATATCAACCCCTGTGGAGTTCCTAATGGCTGGTTTATTAATAATAAACAGCACCTTGTGGTTAAGATAAAACCTCTGACTGTTTATCCCATATTTATCAATAATTTTTGTCAGTGTTGTGATGAATAAAAATGATCCTGAGCTCCAGTTTTCTTCTGTGGTAATTTATATTAGGTGTCCATGACAAGAATTGTTCCAATATTTCCCAATTTACAAATGCCTGTATTACTTTTTGTTTGCTTATAAGGTGACTGTTTGACATAAAAATATAGATTTTCACTTGGAAATAAAATTCTATATATTAGATTTTCACTTGGAAACAAAATTCTATATGTTAGATTTTCACTTGGAAACAAAAATCTATATATTAGATTTTCAGGATAGTTTGAGAAAATATTTACTCATTTGAAGCCTGATTTTTTTTTTTTTTTTTTTTTTTTGTTTAAGAAAGGGTCCTGCTTTGTCACTTAGGCTGGAGTGCAGTGGTGAGATCATGGCTCACTGCAGCCTTGAACTCCTGGGCTCAAACTATCCTCTTGCCTCAGCCTCCCAAGTAGCTAGGACTGCAGGCATGTACCACCACACCTGGCTAAATTTTTATTTTTTGTAGAGACAGGGTCTTGTTACATTGCCCGGGCTGGTGTTGAACCCCTGGCCTCAAGTGATCCTCCCATCTTGGCCTCCCACAGTGCTGGGATTATAGGCGTGAACCAGTGAGCCTGGCCTCTAATGTTTGCCAATAACGTTAACTATAAACACACTTATTCTGAATCTTTTTGAGGATTAATTGGAACCTGTTTGTGAATAAACTTTGTAAAAAGAAATATGCATTTGGTTATCCTAAATTCTATCTGCAAGACATCTGTTCTATGCGCTATAGAAGACAATGTTTTCCTACTTTTCCTTTTAGGGTAGCTCAAAATGAAGGAAGGAAAGTCCTAGAATCTTTGGGTTGGATGGGATCAATTAGCACAAAAACGTTTTAATTCTCTTCCTAACAATTATATGAGTGTTCATCTGTGATGACTAATTGCTGAAGAATCCTGATACATCTTTCAACCCCTTACTGAGAAAATTTAACAACAAGAAGGAATGCTGTTTAATCTAAGGTAGCTCATTCCATTTATAGATAGCTCTTTTTTTTCCTTGTAAAGATTTTTATTGTTTGTTTTTCTATTAAACTTAAACTTTTAGAAAAGTTTTAGATTCACAAAAAAGCTGAGATAATATGTAGAGCTCTCATAAATCCCTTTGACCAAACCTTAGTTAAATCCATCTAAGCCCTCTTCTTGACCAAACCTTGACCTTCAACCTCTGTGCCCATCTTTGCTGAGTCCAGTTTTGCTGAAAATTTATATAAACATTTGTTTTAATACATTTGTTTATATCAGCATGGACTAATGAATGTGGTTTTTTTTTTTTCTATTTTGGGTTAAGATCCAGTTATACTTTATTAAATTATTCACATTGCTTCAGCTTTGACTACTGGGAGCTCTTTCATCGATGTGCTTTCTTTATTTCCTTCCTGCCTCCCTTCCTTCCTTCTCTCCCTGCTTTCTTCCCCTCCCCTCTCCTCTCATTTCGTTTCTTTTCACACTCCCTTGCTTTCTGGCACTATGAGTTTCTCCAAGCTCATCTTGTCTATAAGCTTTCTCGGTATGAGAATCAACCATTTCTCCAGAATGCACTGGTTCCTTTGATTGGAGAATGGCATTACAAACCAGAATTTTAGTACTAGTTTTGCTTGTTGCTACTGATGTGTCATTTATTTGAGATTATCTTAGCTAAGAGAGCCCAGAAATATATGTGTGTATACTAAACACTTGTATATACACACACAAATATTCTGTATATAACCATTTACCTTTACTAAACAGCATTAAACTGATTAGTATTAAACTAATCAGTATTTATATATTGATTACTGCAACTCCAATCCACCACTCCTTAGATCTCCTTGCTTATCTGTAAATTCCCACTCTAACAGTGAGAAAACTGGCCTCCATCATGCAAAACCATTTACTTAATTGTTCAAATCCAATATACATGCAGAGTAGTATCCAAACTGTTAACTTGTAACCCTAGGAAACAACTTTATCAAATAGATTACAGTGCTTATATGCAGCTGCTTTTGTCTTTAGTCTTATAGATTCCACTCATTTCCAAACTTACCTAGGTCAGTACATTTTCCCTGCTCTACCTTCAGTAAAAATTGTTTCAGCAATATGCAATACAAGTAGATTATTTCATCACGTTCTGCATTACATATCTGGATGCCTTTAACCTTCTAAATAATTTCTTTTAAAAAATTCATAAAGTCTTCTCTTTGTGCTGTAAAGTTCTATGGGTTTTGACAAATGTGTGATATTATGTACTTACTAGTATATAGGTTTACTGCACTACAAATTTTCCGTGCTTTACCTATTCCTCTTTCCTACAATTTACCCCAGCAATCATTGATCATTTTATAGTCTCTGTAGTTTGCCTTTTCTAGAAAGTCAAATAATTGGAATAACAGAGAATGTAGCCTTTTAGGACTGGCTTCTTTTACTTAGCAATACTAATTTAATATTTATTCATATTTTTGCCTGGCTTGATGGCTCATTCATTTTATTGTTGAATAGTATTTTATTGTATGAATGAACCTCACTTTATCCATTAATCTATTAAAGTCTAATGACAATAATCTCCAGTTTTTGACTACTATGAATAAGATTTCAGTAAAAATCTGTGTATAGGTTTTTGTGTGGACAGAAGTTTACAAACCATTTGATAAATACCTAGAAGCATAATTGGTAGATAATAAGACTATTTTTGTAAAAAATTGCCAAACCATCTTCAAAGTGGCTGTACCATTTTGTACTCCTAACAAGAAAAAGGAGAATTCTTGTTCCTCTGTATTCTCAACATCATTTGCTATTGTCAGCTATTTGGAAACTAGTCATTTTAATAGATGTGTGAAGTTATTTCAATGTTGACTACATTTGCAATTCTCATGATCAAAAATGTTGACCGAGCATCTTTACATATGCTTATTGACACCTGTTTATATTTTTTGGTGAGACATCTGATCAAATCTTTTGACTATTTCTTAAGTGGATTTTCGTTTCGTTATTTTTCAGTGTTCTTTGTATATTTTGGGTGCAAGTCTTTTATTAGATGTGCAATTTGTAAATATTTTCTCCAGCATGTAGCTTTTCTTTTGATTTTCTAATGTCTCCACTACAGCAGAAGTTTTAAACTTTAATAGTCTAATTTATCAATTTTTTTCTTTCATAGGTTGTGATTTTGCTATTGTATATAGTGTCGATAAATACATAATCAATTAAATTTTCTCCTACATTTTCTTCTAGAAATTTTACACTATTGCTTTTATATTTAGGTCATTGATGAATTTTGATATAATTTTTGTGAAAGGTGTTAGGTCTGTTTTGTCATTTTTGGGTACATGTACAACTAAATTTTCTAGCACTATTTAGACTGATTTAACAAATTTTTGATCATAGACTTGCTCATATTATGTCTATATTATTTTCTTAATATTGATGGTATCAGTAGCATTGACACATCTTTCCTTTCTGCTATTGATGATTTCTGCCTTCTATTCATCCGAAGTTGGGTAGTTAGAGGTTTACAACTTTCATTAAACTTTTTAAAGAACCAGCTCTTGGTTTTGTGAGCCTTCTCTATCGCTTCTGTTTTCAATTTCACTTTTCTGCTTTAAGTTTTATTTTTTAAATTTTATTTGTTTTAATTTAAATGTTTTCTGTATAGATTATTGATTTCAGTTTAGATTATTGATTTTAGATCTTTCTTCTCTTTTAGTATGTGCACTTAATGCTATGAAATTCCCTGTAGGCACTGTTTTCACTGCATCTCACAAATTTTAAGTTGCATTTTCATTTAGTTGAAATATATACATGCGTATATATGTATATATTTATATATGAACTTATTGAGATGTCTTTGACTCACAGAAGTTTTAGAAATGTGTCGTTTAATTCCTCAAGTATTCGTAGATTTCCCAGCTCTCTGTACTGTTTCCAGATTAATTGTATTATGACAAATTCTATTATGATCTGTTATGATCATACATACTTTGCATGATTTCTATTCTTTAAATGTGATCATATGTGTGTTATGACCTATAGTGGTCTATCTTAGTAAATGTTCCACGAGAGTGTGAGAAGAATTTTTATTATGCTGTTGCTGAATGAAATATATTTATAAATGTGAAGTAGATCAGGCTGACTGATGCTGCTATTTACTTAGTTATATCCTTACTGATTTTCTACCTGCGTGAACTATCAATGGCTGAGACAGGGTGGTAAAGTTTCCAACTATATTTGTCTTCTTCTCTCTGTTCCTCTATCAGTTTTATCCTCACATTTTCTATTTTGTTTTTAATTGATAGAGAATAATCATACACATTTATAGGGCAGGGGGTAACATTTTGATACACAGATACATGGGGTAAAAACAAAAGCAGAGTATTTAATATATCCAACACCTCATATATTTATCATTTCTTGATGGTGAGAATATTAAAAACCCTCTCCTCTAGCTATTTTGAAATATACAATATAATATTGTTAACCATAGTCATCCTACTCTGCAATAGAATACCAGAACTTATTTCATCTATCCAACTGTGATTGTGTACCCACTGATCAATGTCTCCCAATAACTCACTTCCTGCACCCCTCCCCAGCCTCTGCTAACCACTATTGTGCTCTCTAAATCTATGAGATCAATTTATTTAGATTCTACATATAATTTAGATTATGCAGTATTTGTCTTTCCTTGCCTGGCTTATTTTACTTAAACAATGTCCTCCAGGTCCATACATGTTGCTGCACATGCCAGGATTTCATTCTTTTTTATGGCTGAATAGTATTCTGGTAGGTAGATATACCACATTTTCTTTATCCATTCATCTGTTGATGGATGCTTAGCTTGATTTCATATCTTGGCCATTGTAAATACCGCTGCAATAAATGTGGGTGTACAGATATCTCTTTGATATACTGATTTCCTATATGTTGGATGTATATATGTAGCAGTAGGATTGTTGGATCATAGGTAGTTCTGTTTTTAGTTTTTTGCAGAACCTCCATAATAAATATTAATTTACATTCCCACAAGATATGTATAAGTGTTCTCCTTTCTTTATATTTACATCAATATTTGCTATTTTTGTCTTTTTGATAATAGTCATTCTAAATTGGGGTTAGGAATTACCTCATTGAAGTTTTGATTTGCACTTGCCTGATAATTAGTGATATTGAGCATTTTTTCATATACTTGAACATTCGTATTCTTCTTTTGAGAAATGTCTACTCACATCTTTTGCCCATTTTTTAAACTAAATTATTTATTTATTTTGCAATTGTTTGACTTCCTTATATATTCTGGATATTAAACCTTTGTCAGATACATAGTTTCAAATACATTTTCCCATTTATAGGTTGTCTTTTAACTTTACTGATTGTTTCCTGTGCTGTGCAGGAGAATTTTAGTTTGATGTAATCTCATTTGTCTATTTTTGCTTTTGTTTCCTGTGCTTTGGGGGTCTTATGCAAAAGCTCCTTGTCCAGACCAATGTCATGAGCATTTCCCCTGTGTGTGTGTGTTTTTTTTTTTTTCCTAGTAGTTTTAGCATTTCAGGTCTTACATTTAAGTGTTTTGCCTATTTTGAGTTGATTTTTGTATATTCTGAGAGACAGGGATCTAGTTTCATTTTTCTGTATGTGGATATCCAGTTTTCTTTGCATCATTTATTGAAGAGACTGTCCTTTTTGTATTTTTAGTAGAGATGGGGTTTCACTGTGTTATCCAGGATGGTCTCAATCTCCCAACCTCGTGATCTGCCCGCCTTGGCTTCCTAAAGTGCTGGGATTACAGGCATGAGCCACCATGCCCAGCTCATTTATATGTCTTCTTCTGAGAAACGTTTATTCAGATCTTTTGGCCATTTTAAAATCAGATTATTAGATTTTTCCTGTTGAGTTATTTGAACTACTTATATATTCTGAATATTAATCCCTTGTCAGATTGATAGTTTGCAAAATTGTCTCCCATTCTGTGGTTTATCTCTTCACTTTGTTGATTGTTTCCTTTGCTATGCAGAAGCTTTTCAACTTGATGCAATCCTATGTGTCCACTTTTTGCTTTGGTTGCCTGTGCTTATGGGGTATTACTTAGGAGATCTTTTCCCAGTCCAATGTCCTGGAGAGTTTCCCCAGTGTTTCTTTTAATACTTTCAGAGTTTCAGGACTTGGATTTGTCTTTAATCTATTTTGATTCAGTGTCTTATATGGTGATAGATTGGTGTCCAGTTTCTTCTGCATATAGATATCCAGTTTTCCAAGCAGTATTTATTGAAGAAATTGCCCTTCCCCAGTGTATGTTATTGGCAACTCTGTTGAAAATGGGTTCACTCTAGATGTATGGATGTATTTCTGGGTTCTCTTTTCTGTTCCATTGTTCTGTATGTCTGTTTTGTTGCCAGTATCGTGCTGGGTTTTTTTGTTGTTTTGTTTTGTTTTGTTTTGTTTTACTATAGCTCTGTAGTATAATTTGAAGTCAGGTAGTATGATTCCTCCAGTTTTGTTCTTTCTTCTCAGGATAGCTTTGTTTATTCTAAGTCTATTGTGGTCCATACACATTTTAGGATTATTTCTTCTATTTCTGGGAAGAATGTTGTTGATATATTGATAGGGATTGCATTAAATCTGTGGATTGCTTTGAGTAGTATGGACATTTTAAAATATTGATTCTTCCAATTTATAAACATAAAATATCTTTCCTTTTTTTCTGCCCTCTTCAATTTCTGTAATCAATTTTTTATAGTTTTCATTGTAGAGATCTTTCACTTCTCTGGGGAAGTTTATGCCTACGTGTTTTGTTTTATTTGTAGCTACTGGAAATATTACTTTCTCACTTTCTTTTTCAGATTATTTTGCTGCTGACATATAGAAAGGCTGCTGACTTTTGCACATTGATTTGGCATCCCACAACTTTGCCGAAGTTGTTTATTTGTTCTAGTAGTTTTGGGGTGGAGTCATTAGGTTTTTCTAAGTATAAGATCATATCATATACAAAGAAGGATAACTTGATTTTTCTCTTTATATTTGGATAATTTTTATTTATTTCTTTAGTCTAATTGCTGCAGCTAGACTTCCAGTACTATATAGATAAACATCAATGAGAGTGGACATCCTCGTCTTGTTCCAAATCTTAGAGAAAAGCCTTTCACTTTTTTCCTCATTCAGTATATTGCTAGCTGTGGGTCAGTCATATATGGTTATTATCATATAGAGGTGTGTTCCTTCTATACCCAATTTTTAAGGCTTTTTTTAAATCATGGAGGGTTAATTAATATTATGAAATGCTTTTTCTGCATTAATTAATCATATGGTTTTTTCATTCATTCTGTTGATATGATTTATCACATTGATTTGTGTATGTTGCATCATCCTTGCATCCCTGGAATAAATCCCATTTGGTCATGATGAAATATCTTTTTAATGTGTTGTTCAGTTCAGTTTGCTAGTAGTTTGTTGAGGATCTCTGCATAATGCCATCAGATATATTAGCCTGTAGTTTTCTTTTTTTGATGTGTCTTTGTCTGGTTTGTGTATCAGGGTAATACTGGCTTCGTAGAATGCATTTGAAACCATTCCCTCTTCCTCACTTCTTAAAATAATTTGAGTAGGATTAGTGTTATTTCTTCAAGTAATGTTTGGCAAAATTCTGCAGTGAAGCCATAGGGTCCTGGGCTTTGCTTTGATTGAAAACGCTTTATTATGGCTTTAATCCTGTTACTTGTTATTGGTCTATTTAGGTTTTGGATTTTTTGGTAGGTTGTATGTATCTAGAAATTTATTCATGTGTCTTGGCGTGCTAATTTATTGGTATATATTTGCTTGTGGTAGTGTCTAATAATCATTTAATTTCTATAATATCAATTGTAATGCTTTCTTCTTCATCTCTGATTTTAACTATTTAACAGTCTTCTCTAATTTTTTCTTAGTCTACATAAAAGTTTGTTAATTTTGCTTATCTTTAATTTTATTATTTCTGCTCTGATCTTTATCATCTCCCTTCTTCTACTAATTTAGGGTTTGGTTTGCTCTTGCTTTTCTAGTATTGGTATTTTGATAGGGATTGCATTGAATCTGTAGACTGCTTTGAGTAGTACGGACATTTTAACAATATTCTTCTAATCTATAAACATACTGTAGATTGCTTTGAGTAGTGCGGACATTTTAACAATATTCTTCCAATCTATAAACATAAAATATATTTCCTTTTTTCCTGCCCTCTTTGGTTTCTTTCATCAGTTTTTTATAGTTTTCCTTGTAGAGATCTTTCAGTTCTCTGGGTAAGTTTGTGCCTAGGTGTTTTGTTTTATTTGTAGCTATTTCAAATGCTATTACTTTCTTAATTTCTTTTCCAGATTCTTTTTTTTTTTTTGCTGCTGACATATAGAAATGCTGATTTTTGCACATTGATTTGGCATCCCACAACTTTGTTAAAGTTGTTTATTTTTTCTAGTAGCTTTTGAGTGGAGTCATTCCGTTTTACTAAATATAAGATCATATCATCTACATATCATTTCTTAATATCAGATCATATCATCTACAAAGAAGGCTATTTTAAACTTAGGATTATTTTAAACTTATGACAACTCTGATTACTAGTTCTTTCAGATGCATAATTAGGTTGATTATTTGAAAATTTTTGATATAGGCACTTATTGCTATAAACTTTTTGGACTGCTTTTGTTATAGCTCATAAGTTTTAGTATGTTGTGTTTCTATTTTTTTGTTTCAAGAAAAATTTTACATTTTTGTCTTAATTTATTCATTTACCCACTAGTAATTCAGAAGCATATTTTTTAATTTCCATGTGTCTGTATCGTTTTCAAAGTTCCTCTTGTCATAGATTTCTAGTTTTATTCCATCGTGGTCAGAGAAGATACTTGATATTCTTTCAAATTTTTTGAATGTTGTAAGACTTGTTTGGTGGACTAACATATGGCCTATCCTTGAGAATGACCCATCTGCTGTGAAGAATGTATATTTTGCAGCTCTTGGATGAAATGTTTTGTAAATATCTATTAGGTCTATTTGGTCTACAGTGAAGACTAAATCCAAATTTTCTTTGTTGATTTTCTGTCTGGATCTCTATCTAATGCTGAAAGTGGGATGTTGGTTGTATATATATTTATAATGTTGTTGGGTGTATACATATTTATAATTGTTAGTGTTGGGTGTATACATATTTATAATTATCATATCATCTTACTGATTTGACCACTTTATCATTATATAATTACCTCCTTTGTCTCTTTTCATGATTTCTGTATTAAAAATATTTTATCTGATACGAGAATGGCTACTACTGATAATTTTGGGTTTTCATTTGCATTGAATATTCTTTTCTATCCCTTTGTTTTCAGTCTACATATGTCTGCATAGTTGAAATATGTTACTTGGCAGTAGACAGCTAAGTCATAAAAAAAATAAAACTATTCAGCTACTCTATGTCTTTTATTTGAAAAGTTTAGTCCATTTGCATTCAATGTTATCATTGATAAGTAAGGCCTTACTCCTGCCATTTGGTTTTATGTTTTCTGGTTGTTTTATGGTCTTATCCTTCTACCTTCCTTCTTGTATTCCTTGTGTAAAAGTTAATTTTTCTGGCAATATGTTTTAATTTCTTGTTTTTTATTTTTTCTGTATCTGTTGTAGAATTTTTGACTTGAGGTAAAAAAGGATTGCAAATAATATCTTATAGCCCATTATTTTAAACTTATGACAACTTAACTCTGATTGCAAAAACAAACAAGGAAAGATAAAACTCATAAAAGCTCTACACAGATCTACAACCATCTGATCTTTGACAAACCTGACCAAAAAAAAGCAATGAGGAAAGGATTCCCTATTTAATAAATGATATTGGGAAAACTGACTAACCATATGCAGAAAACTGAAACTGGACCCCTTCCTTACACTTTATACAAAAATTAACTCAAGATGGATTAAAGACTTAAATGTAAGACCTAAAACCATAGGCAATACCATTCAGGACATAGGCATGAGCAAAGACTTCATGAATAAAACACCAAAAGCAGTGGCAACAAAAGCCAAAATTGACAAATGGGATCTAATTAAACTAAAGAGCTTCTGCACAACAAAATAAACTATCCTCGGAGTGAACAGGCATCCTACAGAATGGGAGAAAATTTTTGCAATCTATCCATCTAACAAAGGGCTAATATCCAGAATCTGCAAAAAACATAAACAAATTCACAAGAAAAAAACAAACAACCCCATCAAAAAGTGGGTGAAGGATGTGAACTGACGCTTTTCAAAAGAAGATATTTATGCAGCCAACAAACATGAAAAAAAAGCTCATAATCACTGGTGATTAGAGAAATGCAAATCAAAACCACAATAAGACACCATCTCACACCAATTAGAATGGCAATCATTAAAAAGTCAGTAAACAACAGATGCTGGAGAGAATGTGGAGAAATAGGAATGCATTTACATTGTTGGTGGGAGTGTAAGTTAGTTTAACCATTGTGGAAGACACTGTGGCGATTCGTCAAGGATCTAGAACCGAAATACCATTTGACCCAGCAATCCCATGACTGGATATATACCTAAAGAATTATAAATCATTCTACTATAGACACATGCATGCGTATGTTTATTGCAGCACTGTTTACAATAGCAAAGACTTGGAACCAACCCAAATGCCCATCAGTGATAGACTGGATAAAGAAAATGTGACACATATACACCATGGAATACTATGCAGCCATAAGAAAGGATGAGTCCATGTCCTTTGCAGGGACATGGATGAAGCTGGAAACCATAATTCTCAGCAAACTAACACAGAAACAGAAAATCAAATACTGCATGTTCTCACTCATAAGTGGGAGTTGAACAGTGAGAACACATGGACACGATGAGGGGGACATCACACACCAGGACTTGCCAGGGATTGGGGGCTAGGGGAAGGATAGCATTAGGAGAATTACCTAATGTAGATGACGGGTTGATAGGTGCAGCAAACCATTATGGCACATGTATACCTATGTAACAAACCTGCATGTTCTGCACATGTATCCCAGAACTTAAAGTATAATAATAAAATAAATAAATAAATAAAGCTCTACATTTTAAACTTCATACCCTCTGCTTTTTAACTTTTTTTGTTGTTTCTATTGATGTCTTACACTGTCCGTCTTATAAAATTGCACTTACTTTTTTGATAGGTTTATCCTTTAGTCTTTCTACTCAAGATATGGGTGGCTTATACACAACAATTACAGTGTTAAGATTATTCTGTATTTGTCCATGTAATTACTGTTACTAGTGAGCTTTATACCTTCAGATAATTTTTATTACAAAATCTCTTCAGCATTTCTTGTAGGACAGGTCCCTCAGCTTATGTTTGTCTGGGGAAATGATTATCCTGGATTTTTGAATGATATTTTTGCTGGATATACTATTCTAAAATAAAAGGTTCTTTCCTTCAACACATTGAACACATCTTGCCACTAGCCATCCAGAAGCTAAAGCTTAGAGTAAGGGGCTTTAGGAGTCTCTTTGTTGCTTTATTTTACTGAGGCTGAACTGGTACTCAAGTTGCAAGACAAAGTCCTTTATACTCTTCCCTCTCCTTTCTTCAAGCAGAAGCAGTCTCTCTCCATGGCCATCACAACTGGGAAAGCGCTGGGTCACATCTGAAGGCAGAATGGTGCTGGGTCTCATCCAGGCCTGTTTGTGACTATGTCCTGGCTACAACCAATATTTATTATTCAAGGTTCAAAGGCTCTTAAGTCAGTAGGTAGTAAATTCTACCAGAGCTGTGTCCTTCCCTTCATGGCAGTGGGTTCTCTTCTCACCCAGAGTGAATCTAGAAATGTTACCATGGAGGTAGGGCCTAAAGACTGTAATTGATGCTTTATTTCACTGTAACTGAGCTGATATTCAGTTTGCAAGATGAAATATTCTTTACTCCTCCCTCCCCTTTCTGCAAGCAGAAGGAGCCACTGTGAGCTGCACCGTCTGCATTGCAGGTGGGAATTCAAAGTTAGAGGGAGTTGTTGCTCTGGTGGGATTTGAGGATATGCTTCCCAGAAATGTGTGATTGTGGATTGCTTCCCTGTCTAGGTAGAGATGTAGATTGGGTCTTTTATGAATTGATTGGCTGTTTGACCTCCTGCATCAAGCAGGACTATCCTCTGTGTTTCTCTAAAATACACAGAAGTGGGAGTCTCTTTGGCTGGCTGGATCACTGGGCAGGCATTTTGGCTATGTGGAGCTGCTGCTTACCTTTCTGGGTCAAGTCAGCATAGCTCTTTGTCTTCTCTGACATGAGAAGGTAGGAGTCTCCCTGACTTGGTAGGGGCATTGGGCAAGCTTTGGGTCTGCAAGGAACTGTTGTTGCCTTCTTGGGTCAATCCAGTGTAGCCATGTTGCTGCATTAAGTTCCATAGAGGTGGGAGTCTCCTTGCCTAATTTCCTCTTATATTGTTATAGACCACTGCTAGTTGCATATATAATCAAGATTTTTTTTCTGCATGGAGAATTGCTCTTTTATCATTATATTATGCCCTCTTTATCCCTAATAATTTTCCTTTGGTATTTGTCTGATTAATATACCCAGTTCGACTTTCTTTTTATTAGTTTTAGCATGGTTTATCAATTTCTACCCCTTTAGTTTTAGCCTATCAAATCTATTATTTCCATTATGGCTATTTTTAATTTCCAGTATTTTCTTTTGATTATTTCTTAGGGTATCATCTCTGTGTTTACATTACCCATTTATTCTTTTATGTTGTCTACTATTTCAATGGAGCCCTTAACATAGTAACAATTGTTACTTTTTGTATCCTGTCTGGTAATTAAAAAAAAAAAAAACAAAAAAAACCTGCCATATCTGAGTCTGGTTCTGATACCTGCTTTGTCTCTTTATACTGTGTTTTTTCTTGTCTTTTGACATATCTTGTAATTTCTTGTTGGATGCAGGTTGTAATGTGGTGAGTAGAACTGAGGTAAAATAGGTTTTCAGCATATGGTTGTATAATCTGACAAGTAGATGGTCTGTGCTTACTGTTTGCTCTAGTTGTAGATATCAAAGTGTCTTTCTTTTGTTTCTCATGATGTCTTTCAGTTTTCCTAAAATCTTTTCCTTAATTAAAGCCTACCCTCTCCAGATCTTTTGGCTGTAATCCAATGTTATATAACTGCAGATTTTTTGATATCATGGTAAGAGGTAGTGTAATGAGAAGCATTCTAAATTTGATGATTTACACTTAGTCTTTTAGTGTCCTGTCTCCCTAGGATGTGACCTTTGCAAGGGTTTCTCCACTTCTTTTTTCCCGCTTAGGTGACACAGGAAGATGAGGGAGCGATAGTTGAGCACTTCCCCTTCTTTCAGGTCAGATAAGGCTCTGGTAAAGTCTTTCTCTGTGCTGAGCAGGTTTTAGGTATGGAGAGAATATTCTAGCCATATGCCCTCCAAATATGCATATTATGGCCGTATTTCAAAATGTTTACAATCCGTTTACTCCTGCCAGAAACAGGAGAAGTTTTTTCTTACCTTTTTACTCTGAAAACCTGGTGAGATTCCTGGATATAAAACCCATGAAATTGTGCTTTGCCTCCACCCAAGGACTGCATTCTCCAAAAGCTTCTCACTTTTGTGTTAGTCCACATTTCATTTATAGCAATTAATCCAAGCTACCATTTGTTTTCCTGCTAACATATTGCCCTATCATCTTTTGCTCCAGGTAAGCTGATCTCAACTGTAATTCTCTATATTTCCCTTCTCTTCAGGTTCTGAGGTGATGATTTGGCCTGTGACCGAAATTGTCTGATGACTCTAAAAAAACTCATTGAGTTTTAGTTTTTTTCAGCTTTTGTCCTATACTATGGAGTCACAGCTTCCATGTTCTGTACATGTTATAGCTGAAATCAGAAGCTGCTCTTTTTTTATACTGAGCCAAAATCAATCTTGTAACTTCTAGATATTGGCCTAACATTGACTTATAGATCTTCACAAATCAATATCTAATGTATTTTTATTCATAACTTTTTAATTGAAGCCTAAAAGAAAAATAATTCAGATTTGCAATGTACTTACTAGATCCCCAATACTCTGTTAGAAATTATGTTATTTCTTCATATTAACTTTTCAAGGTAGATAACCTTTACAGATATGGAAACAGATATTTGAAGAAGTTGAATAACTTACTCAACATAACAGCTAGAAAGTGGCAGAAATAGAATTAGACCCTTGGCCACGTTCTTCCCAAACCCTAGGTTCTTCTTATAACACCATGCTGCCCCCACCTCCAGCAGTTACCTTAATGTTGGGAGGGCAGGGGGCAGAAGATATGACATAGGATTGCTTCCCTGCTATTTCTAAGATATATGAGAAAGGCACCTTGTTTTAAATGTATCTAGGATTTTGCTTTTATTAGTCAGGAATGGTAAGCAAACAGATTGGGAGACTATTGCCACTGAAAAGATAATTTGTTACTCAGTTCCCAGGAGAAGAGGGTATACCATGTGATGCCAGGCAGAGCCACCTGGGAAACAACCAGAGTTGGTCATGAGGTAAGAGGAGTGAGGATGGGTCAGAGCTTTAATTGTATTTTTTTTGTGGGAAGAAATAGGTGAGGCAGGGTAGGTATGCTGAGCCAGTTTAGAAGGAGATACCTTGAATTATTATGGATGATTCTGGGCTTTGGAGGTAGTCCTTAGGTGTCTGGTACCTGATCCTGTGGTAATAATGCAGGAAAGGGGCATAGTGTCCCTGACTGCAAAAGTGTGATAAAAGGAAAAAAGGGAGTATGGACTCAGGATTGGTCAGTTTGCATACCAAAATGATGCTCATGGACGCCATGTTTGCCATCTCTAGCAATTGGCTAATTCTGGGAGGGGCAGTCCTTGCCTGGATCTGTAAGACCTCAAGATGTCAAAGTATCATAAAATATTTTTTTAAAAAAAGAAGAACCATGATTAATGCATCCCTCCAGCTAGCTCCAAGAAAACAAATATATCTCAAATTTTTACTGTTATTCTGATTTTAGTTTAAATGGTTTATGCTTTATTTCCTCTGATTTAGTCTCCCTAATTCAGCTACATTTTTATTCATGGGATTCACCTAATTGCTTGCCTAACCTTTTCCTAGATTGGGAGCCAATACAGGCACACCTTCTTTTCCTGTGCTTCACTTTATGTAGATATTGCTTTAAAAAAATTGTTGAATCTGAGGATGCAATAAGGAGTGTCAACTATACAGTATTTGAATTTGGCTTGATGGAAGGTTGGGTTTGGCTGTAGAAAAATATGAAAATAGGAAAACAGCAGAGTAAGCAAGGTAAGAAATGATAATTATAGATAAATATACATATTTTGTATGTTTAGATAAATCTCTAGATAAAATTGGAAAATTACATGAAGTCAGGATGTGAAGGGTACTCTGTATTTGTAGCTATTTATATACATGGTTTATCCCCAGTGCTTTGGATATAAGCATTCCTAGCCCATTCATATCTGTAAACCAAAGCACCTACAAGTGACTGACATGTTCTAGACAGACACTTAGAGCTGAAAGTCTTTTAAAATTTGGAAAACATTGTGACAATGTATAAAATAATATAATTCTGAGGTCAGAGGAACTCACAGCATTCTAATTGTTTTACCTGCTTGTCTATAAAACCAGTAGTAAGTCCACCAAGTTTTATAATTATGTTGGATTTGAAATGGATTAGCTGAGTCACTATTGGTACATATTTCTATTCGTGGGGGATATCAAAATTGAAATAGAGAGAAGTGAGACTAGCAAAACTCATACCTACTATTTACTATTGTCCTCTTTCACCTTTTTTTTTTTTTTTTTTTTTGACAGAGTCTTGCTCTGTTACCAGGCTGGAGTGCAGTGGTGTGATCTCGGCTCACTGCAACCTCCGCCTCCTGGGTTTAAGCCATTCTCCTTCCTTAGCCTCCCCAGTAGCTGGGACTACAGGTGTGTGCCACCGTTCCCAGCTAATTTTTGTATTTTTAGTGGAGACAGGGTTTCACCATGTTGGCTAGATGGTCTTGATCTCTTGACCTTGTGATCCGCCCACCTCGGCCTCCCAAAGTGCTGGAATTACAATCGTGAGCCACCGCGCCTGACCTCATCTTCATATCTTTTATTCTTACTTATGGAATTTTAAAATCTGTATTTTATTATAGCTGCCTATATTTACTTAATACCTGCCTTGAGTTTGAGACTGTGGAGTGAGGAGTGGTGTTAATGTCACGAGTTTGAGATTAAGCTCTTTGCCACTTTTTAGCTGTTTAAAATTAAGAAAACAAATTAAAATCTCCATAAAAAACTCTGAACATTCGTTTGCTTTTCTGTTAGTATGAGGACTGCCTAGATAATTGTTTTGCAGATATATGCTGACATGCCAAGCATAATTTTTTGGTACATGGTAACTTCTTATTACATTTTTCTGTATTAAACAACGCACATGTATTCATGTTCACAATGTTTAAAGCAGCATAAACTGGCTAAAGGAAATCTGACAGGCAAGTAAGCTTTTCAGTGCCCCTTAAGTGACACCAAAGGAGCTTCCACTAACTCCTCTGGAGAGTAGGGTGGGCACTATTACTCTTCCACGTGTTGCTGCTCACAGTTCTCTTCTAGACTGGAGAATAGTAGAAGCACATGCAAGAGAAGCAAGAGATAGTGAATTACCCTGTGCATGATTGCTTTTGTCCTTTTGTAATTTCAGTTGCTCTCACTCTATAATTAAAAGGCAAACAAAAACTACTTTTTTTCTTTGAAGTACTAATGGCAAAATTGGATCACCCAATACCTTTGATAGGGTTTATTATCTCATTATTCGATGCTTGTTAAAAATGTATAAAAGGTTGTGTTTGTATTAAAAATTAATATAGCAAATATATGTGATCATAATGGATTAGGTACTAGGAAAGACTGGAGGACTGAAATAAGTTAACATTATATAACTTGTGGAAGGGAAATTTTGTTTATAAAGTGGAGAAGCTTGCAACGGAAATCATTATTTTGGTTTTCAAAGGGATGTGTAGAAAAATAGTTAAAATTTTCAATATCATGTGTGAATTACAGACTCACTGACTGTTAATGACAGCTGTAAACACTAAAGTTGTGACTGGACCATACACATCACTGTGTATGTAGAAAATGACATGAGTCAGCTGTCAGACCAGATTTGGACCCCTACATGGTGAGATTTGAAGTGCCTTAATAAATCCCAGTTTTTGTAAAACTATTCTATTCAAAGTACATTTATTTGAAATAAAGTCTCCTTCTTACCTTGTTAATATCTCATTTATCCTTCAAAATTTTGTTCTTACCTCCTGAAATACTAGTAAAATGACAGCAAAGATACAAACCCGTATGATCAAAGTAAACTGCAGAGTGGACAAAAGATTTCTAGGAAGATTTGGAGTGCTGATGTGGAAGGAAAAAATGTTTATTAACTTAGGAAAGTCAGATAAGTTACAACCTATAGTGTCCATGGCTACAGAATGAAAGCTGGATGGAAAGAAAGATGATTCACCCGAAGATATATGGAAAGCTCACTCCTTGGAGGCACCAGTTGCGGTGAAAGATGAATATGAGGCATGGTGTTTCCAAGAGGGAAGTCCTCAGAAATTACGTTAAAATAGGTAATTAAAAAGACAATAACATTGGAGCATTAATACTGATGAACCAATATCCTACCATTAGTAGTTATAGAATAAGGTAATAAAAAAGAAGAAAAAATTATCAACATTCTTGCATTATCAAACAATGTAAAAATGTTTCTCAGACTGAAAGGTAAGAATCTCAGAATTATTCAGGGAACTATGTGGGCCCTTTCAATCTGGAGAAAATATACATAATCATAAACATATAGATGTATGTGTGCATAGATGTGGACACACATACACACACCCCCCACACATATGACACTGAGATCCCTAATTATAAAATTTCTTAACATGGAAGATAAATTGATAAAGAGAGAGCCATAAAAACTCAAGAAAGAACAAAACATCTTATAAAAAATAAGATTGAAAATGTCACAGACTTCCCAACAGCAACAGTAGGAGCAAGAGAAAAATAGTTTGAAATTCTGAGAGACAATTATTAACATACCAGGATTCTTTGCCTACTGAAACTACCCATAGAATTTGAAGAAAGTATAAAGATGTTTTTCAGCATTTGAAGACTCAAAATAGATCAACCTTTCACCCTATCCTACAAAGCTACTGAAGATGGACTCCATTGAAAAATAAATATACCACGAAGAAAGAATGAAGAGAATCTGGCAGACCCTGTAAAGCCACATGTGGAGAAGCTGTTGGTTAATTCCCATGCTGGTCGGGTTATCTCCCTAGCCTCTTGTTACTATAATATCATCCAATTCTGATTTATTAATAGCAAGTTGTAACACCCCAGGTTTATCATGTAAGCAAATCGTTGGGCTTTATTTTTCAGAATTAATATCTACCTCTTGAAGTGGTTATGTTATCTACCAGTAGTCAATAAACACCTTTTGAATACATGATTCTCACCTATAATTTATCACGTGCATTTTATAGGCTGGTACAAAGTAGTAAATTTTTTGATAGATAATGTTGTTACAGCAACATTAAAGTAGGTGGTAGATCAAAGAGACGATGCACAACATAAATAAATGCCTTTCTGGGACCTTCCAGCTTTGAGATTTTCTAAATAATTAAATAGACTCAAATACATTCCTAAGAAGGTGAATGAATCCTGTGTTTTATCATAATAAAAAAAAAAACACTGTTATGTTCAAATACATGATATATCATTTTATAAGAATTTCTTCTTATGAGTAATACTATGAGTTCTTATGAATAATATTAACCATGATAACATGCTTTTCAGGTCAAGTGCTTTATGTATTTTTTTAATTTTGCTCCCTTCCTACAAAGAAACATAAAATAATTTTTACCATAACACATTTTCTGATCATGATATAAAGACATCCTTTTCCATTGGATCTCCTTTTTCTTTCTTTGTACATTTAATATTATCACTTTTCTTCTTCCTTAATTGCTTTTCATTCTGTATCTTTGATGTGATTGAAATTACAACAAGCCTCTCCCTGAGTCTCTCTCTCTCTCTCTGTCTCTCTCACACACACAGACACACACACTCCTGATATCTTTGCTTTGCATTCAACATCCTCCCTACATTATGAGGGCTGCTACATTAGCAATTTTTATTCATAATAATTTTATATCATATTGGCATTTATTTTCATTAATATGACAAAAACCTCATTAGCACAGACTCTTATTAGCATTTTGTCATGGAAAATAGTTTCTTCATTTTATATTAGTGTCATAATATGGGATAACAAATAACTACTTAAAATCTTTTCAACCCCTCCACTTGAGCAGTGGAGCATCTCCAGCACAGTGAGTAGGAGGATGCTGGGGATGGTTTCTGCCCTTGTTCCAAGAGATTTGGTAAGTAACAGCAGCAACAGTTACAGCAACAGCAATTAAACAGTACACTTGTGTGCTTGATATTGTATTATCGTTTTCCACCATTTTGAAAAGGACTATATTGAACCCTAATCGTTTGCTCCTACATGTGATAAGGGCAACACAAAAAAAATATTTATATCTAGACTTGGAAGCTAATTAGAACTTTAGAAATGTTGCCTGTGTTCCTGCTGGCACCATTGACAAAAAGGGATAGTGAATGTATTGCAAACAGTCAGTATTGTCTAGACCAGTGTTTTTAGGGAGAAGATCAAAGAAAAAAGAGTTCTATGCTTAAGAAATAAACATCAATTTCATAAATAAAATTCACCCATTGACTTAAAAAAAGAACATCTGTATGAATTATTTTAATAGTTATCCCATATCTTTAACAGACACAACTATATTTAGAACTTAAAACTCAATACAAAATTCAATTTCAAAACAGAGACGGTATAAGAGAGGCATACATCTAGACAAAGGGAATAAAATATTAAAAGCTTTAGGGGGATGGGCAAGATGGCTCACACCTGTAATCGCAGCACTTTGGGAGGCTGAGGGCGGGAGGATCCCTTGAGGCCAGGAGTTCAAGACCAGCCTGGTTAAGATGGTGAAACCCTGTCTCTACTAAAAATACAAAAATTACCCAGGCGTGGTGGCGGGCGCCTTAATCCCAGCTTCTTGGTGGGCGTGATGGCTCACACCTGTAATTCTAGCACTTTGGGAGGCTGAGACAGGAGGATCCCTTGAGGTCAGGAGTTCAAGACCAGCCTGGTTAAGATGGTGAAACCCTGTCTCTACTAAAAATACAAAAATTACCCAGGCGTGGTAGCGGGCACCTTAATCCCAGCTTCTTGGGAGTCTGAGGCAGGAGAATTGTTTGAACTCGGGAGGCAGAGGTTGCAGTAAGCCGATATTGTGCTATTGCACTCCAGGCTGGGCATCTCAGTAAGACTGTATTAAAAAAAAAAAAAAAAAAAAAGATAGCTTTAGGGACATATATGACTAGATTCATTTTCTATGTTGGCCACTTATGTGCAGCGTTGCTGTTGGTCAGTGCACCTTTCTTCATCTAGGAGCAGAAAGAATTAACTTTGTTATTGTTAGAGTTAAGTGAAATTGTAACACCATGCAAACATTACATGGTATATAATAAGTTCTAAATAAACAATATTTTTTAATCTTTGCAATTGCTAGGTCAAGATATTCTAGGATTGAAGTGGTTCCTAGAGATCATGTAGTCTACCTTCCAGTCTCATTAGACACTTTATTCCCTTGGTAATTTACTTAGTAGCAGAGTCTACTGGGGAAGACACATTATTTTGACGACTTTTAACAGGGTAATTTAGGTTTACACTCATACTACTACTGTATTTAGAAGTACTGCTGTAAAAATTTTTTTCCACAAAATTTCTTGTTTATATAGATACATAAATATAAGCATATATCTTTCCCAAATACTACTGTTCTTTTCTTTTAAAACATTAAGTTCAGGTGTATATGTGCTGGTTGTTATATAGGTAAATTGCATGTCATGGGAGGTTTGGTGTACAGATTATATTGTCACCCAGGTGATAAGCATAGTACCTGATAGGTAGTTTTTTTATCCTCACCCTCCTCCCTCCCTCTACCATCAAGTAGGCCCTGATATCTGTTGTTCCCTGCTTTGTGTCTGTTGTTCCCTACTTTGTGTCTATATGTACTCAATGTTTAACTCTCACTTGTAAGTGGGAACATGTGGTATTAGGTTTTCTGTTCTAGTGGTAGTTTGCTTAGGATAATGGCCTCCAGCTCCATCCATGTTGCTGCAAAGAACATGACCTTGTTCTTTTTTAGGAATGAGTAGTATTTCATGTTGTGTACATACCACATTTTCTTTATCCAGTCTACTGCAGATGGACATTTAGGTTGATTTTATATCTTTACTATTGTGAAAAGTGATGCAGTGAACATATGCATGCATATATCTTTACTGTTCTTCATCTTACCTCATATTCAAGAAAAATGACAATTTTTTTCTTTTCTTTTTTTTTTTTTTTTTCTGAGACAGCGTCTCACTCTGTCTCCAGGCTGGGTGCAGTGATGTGATCTTGGTTCACGGCAACCTCCGACTCCCTGATTCAAGTGATTCTTCTGCCTCAGCCTCCCGAGTAGCTGGAATTACAGGCACGTGCCACCACACCCAGCTAACTTTTGTATTTTTAGTAGAGATGGGGTTTCACCATGTTGGCCAAGATGGTCTCGATCTCCTAACTTCGTGATCCACACATCTCAGCCTCCCAAAGTGCTGGGATTACAGGAGTGAGTCATTGTGCCCAGCCAACAATTTTTAAAAATACCATATATAAACAGAAAGGTGAAGAGTTAGAGGCTGAAGTCATCTCTAGTCAAATAACTTCACACATAAAACCAGCCAACATAAGAAACAGATACTCTTTAAAGACATTATAATCAAGCCTATAAAATGTTCATTATTTTAAAAATATTAGACAAAAAAAGGACAAAAATGTGATCTATTTAGTAAAATAAGGGAAATTCTTTTTCATATCTTGATAAAATGGTGTTTATATAGAAGTATATATTTATCCAAGCACATCAAATTTTGCAATTAATATCTATAAATTTTACTGCAGAAGAATTTTAGACTTTTTTTTAAAAAATTAAAGGACCTAAGTTAATGCATGCTTTGTGCCTTGAATAAAAGTCAGATATCTGTCTTTAGCTAGTATTCAAAAGAAAAATAGTAACTAATTTTTATATAGGATAAGCAGGGTTAAAAGTGGATAAATAAAGATAAAGTGTTTAGGGGAGGAAAGAATAAAACTGAAAATGCTTTGTTTTAGAGTTACAGAAATTATTCACTGGCATTGCATCTTGGTCTCTTCAAGACCAAGAAAACAATGCCTTCTTCAATGTCCATTTCAACCTCTGTTTTTTCAGAATCTTTTTTGGTAGTTGTGGAAAATTATTAAACACACTCTTGCTTATGGTTTCAAAAACTTTTGGATGTTTATACTACAGGAAATCCTGTAATGTTGATAATCCCTTAGAATTCATTTCGGTGGTTAGATGCTATAGTGCGTATTCTTATCCATTTCACCATCTTCTATTTTCATGCTTATATAAGGTGAAATATTAAAATCTGGACTTGACAAGAAGACTCTAAATTTTGCTTTTCACCTCTATTTTATATTATTATTCTGTGGTCTCTTTTCTAGAGATTTGTGTAAGGCTCCAACTAATGGCTTGGCCTAGGGATGGATTGAACATTCTGTAAACACAGACAGCCCAGGAATAACTGAGTCCTGGACTGATGAAGAATGCTATATTGGAGTGAAAGCAAGAATTAGTGGATTGAAAAACTAGGAGAAAAAAACTTATTTGTTCAATATAAAGGCTGAGGGCAAATCCTGGGATCAGAAAGGATTTGGTTCACATGGAGGACATAAAATGAAACTGTGAAT